>NW_016908822.1:911879-963999 GCF_001483705.2 Eufriesea mexicana | reverse complement strand
CATTTTTTGGAAAATAAAAGAGGGAGGTTCGGTGGGCCCCGGTCCCTCTTTATCTGGCCGAGCCGATATATTTTCTCGGATGTTTCGTCGTTAATGGCGGACAATTCGTCACGAAATAGCGCATACGTGTCCAGCAAACCCTCTTTATTGTCCGTCGCCTGGTTGGCTGCTCGTAAACCCTCGAACGTTGTCCGCATGCTCCGTATATAGTTCCAACGTATGACAGGTTCCAATTAAAACTTTAGAGTTGCCGGCCTGGCATTCCCTGCGAAATTATTACTACGATTACAGTTACTATTGCTGCGTCAAACCGTTCCCGACCGAGCCAATGGATATTCAATTTCGCAACGCGGCCACGCGATACCGGTCCTTTCAACCCCTCGCTTCTTATCACGATTGTCATCTTAGCGTCAGTTCCTCTTCGCCGGGGACCCTGCAGCCGCGCGGAATCCGACGATTCCAGGCACAGAGTGCCGCGGGCGTATCGCGAATCTGAATATCCTGCAGCCAGTAATCCCAGTTTCGACTCAATCCCAAGAAAATCGCGCGAAATGCCTGGCGAATCCCGGTTTACGACGTTACAGCTAGGCTCGCGATAAAAGCGATTCGGGGATGACGAGCCGATGGTCGTTCCTTCTCTTACCTAGCACCGACGTAGCAACAAGTATTCCTAGATACGCCGATTTCCGCAGGATCGCACCCCTTCGATGGAGACAAAGTGGGCCACGTCGACGCGGAGGACATGTCTTTTTCGCGAGGCGGCCGGACGTAATCAGGTTTTCCACGTGATCGGTTCGTTAGACCACCGTTTCGGTCGACCCGAATGCAGTCGCATCCCATTCCCACCCCTAACCAGTTCCCGATTTCGTTCTTGACCCACGGAAAGCGCCGAAAGGAAACGAGACGCGACGTTATCCCACTGGTTTCGATAATTCGCGGTAATTTACTATAATCTAGGAATTCGCCCGGAAGGTCGTTATTCAGGGGGCGAAATTGCGAGAGAACAGATTCGGGAGGCGCGCTATCCGATAAGGCAGGGAACGCAGACGCGTATTGCGCCCGATTCACGAGCCCAGGGATCAGATAAGCGGTTCGTTGGTAACTTGCAACTTCATAGATCACCCGTCGCGGAAATACGATGTCGAATACGCGCCGTTTAAATTTTGCAGGATCGCCGGTGTGTACCGGGCCGGCACGTAACTGCGCGCACGCCTCGCGAGTCCCTAGGTCGCATCAATAATTCCCCGTCCCGCGGCCATGTCGCCAGTAAACTGGAATTGTAGCGATATTAACTTGTCATCGCGGATCGCGTCTTTGTGTCGCCGGGAAATTCCGCTGTTTATTCCCGCGAGCGTTCAGTGGCGAACATACGGTACCACCGGCCCCCCGGAATCGCCTGCGACTCTCGTTATCTGTGTAATACCCCTGGAATAACAGCGGCGAGAGAGTATGCCGCTTTCGAAGCGTATTCTTCGTGGCCACGCGGTTCGTTATACGGCGCGTTTAGTTTCAGCTCGATTAAGTTACGTTTACGGTTAAATTCCTCGCCAAGTTTCGATCAAACCCAATTACAGGGAGCAAAACGCCGGAGTTTAGCTCCCCATTGAGACGTCATTGGACGCGGATTATACTCGCGTCGGACTTTGGATTAAGTTTAAATTTGATATTGGTTAAATCTCGGCCGGTATTCACGGAAAAGACGCGTGTTCCCGCAACGGCGAAGCGCACGGGATCGATGCACAGGGTAAACCTCGCGCCTCGGCTGCGCCCTGTTTTTAATTAATTGCACGGAACGATTACTTAATCGTGCATCGATTGTTTTGTAATTGACGGGCAGATGAATTGGCTGAACTGGATGAACGCTGGGTGATAAATTAGTAGACACGAGCTCGAGGCAGAGCACGCGCGCGCCTACGCTGGCGTTAAAGCTGCTCTTGTTTAAGCTGTATTCATAGCTCATTCCCCGGGTCTGACGCGTTGCACTTTCACGGGAACCAGCGCGGCCCGGTTTTCCTCTTTTTCCCTCTATCTTTCTCCTTTTTTATTTTTACGCAATCGTCCACTTTCGTCCGAAAAATCGCCCCTTACTTGTCGACAAAACGGACCCGCTTTGCTCGCCACGCTCCCTTCGCGCGTATAATAACGGAACGGTGCTTTTGGTGGAAAATTTCGGCGGGATCGTTTAATAAATTTCCCTCGCTGTCCCCTATCGGCGAATTAAATTCCCGTTTATCGGTCGTATTTCCATTTATTTGACCACCGATGCGATTTCGTAGATCGGCTCAAAGGAGACGCGATAAAAATGGATTTTCAAAACGGCGTGCAATTTTAAAGGGACACAAATCGTTTATTAATGACCATACACCGCGGTGCGAACTATGCCTGTGCGCGGACAACGAGCGCTCGCGAGCCAAGCTTTTCAGCGATGTTGAAAAATACAGCGCGGAGGGGGCAAGGACGGGGACCGGGGCGGGGTGCGGAAAAAAGAGAGAATTTTAAAGCGAGTTTGATAATAAACGGATAATGGACTTTTGTACGGGAACGCGGATTACAGGGGGGTGAAATAAAGTTTCGTCGAATCTGTTTGTACCTTTTTCGAAGGAGCGAAACTAATTCGAGTTTCGACGGAAGCCGCAGCGACCTGGCCCTCTCCCCTTTAACCGGGAAAGAATGCAGCCGGAGGAAAACGCGACGCGAAGGGTAGCTACGCGGAATTCAGACGCGTCTGAAGACTTTTGGCCAGCGCGCCGCTAAAAATCCATTAATTACGAGCGTCTGGCCGGGCTTCGTCCGCGTTTAATTATCTGCCAGCCGGCTGTGCTCGTTTCGCGCCTCTATTTAACGGAGCCGGTGATTATTGACGCCCGAAAAATCGCCCGGCGAAAGAACGTGCCGGTGGACCGGCCGTCGCGGACGGGATTCCGCGGATTAAAGCGGAGAGGCGGGAAATTATCCAAATACGGCGTCGACGTACGACGTGAACAAATGAGCCGGTCGACGGAGCAGAGATACCCCCGTGGCGAGAGTTTTCGAGGCTGGAAAAACCGGGTTTCGAGGGAGAAAAACGCGCCAACGAACAGCCACGGCAAAGACGAATGGAAGAAGGGTCGGAAGAAATCGTGGAAAGAATCGTGCTGGCTTGTGAAATAAATTCCCGCCTCCGTTCGGTATTTAAGCAGTCTAAAGAACTTGGAGTATAAATCTCCCGTCGCTGTGCAGAAATATATATATATTTTTTTCTCCTTTTTCGACAGAACCGGCACCCTCTCGCGATCGCCGCTATTTATTATATCCGGCGGGAGAGGGGGCCCGATCGGAACACGTCACAGGGAAAACCAGGCCATCCGGTCCATTAACACTGTTTCCGCGATAGAAAGCACGCCATCGTCTCGCACGACTCTCTCATCCCTAAGCAACTGGTTCACGACGAGTCGGCCGACGAGACTTCTCGTTCCGGCTTTTATCAGCGTCATAACCGAGCTAGATAGGAACGTTATCTCGAGAACGGATGTAGAGACCGTGGAACGTCTCGCGAGCTTACCTCCGGGACGACTCGAAATAAGTTTGAAAGACTGGCTTTCCTGATCGTCCCGAGAGACCGTCTGCGTTCCACGGTTTCCTCGATCGAATCGCGAGGACGCCGTATCTCCGACGAGGACCCTCAGGACGAGACTCTGTACGGGCCCTCGAGTGCTCGAGCGTAGTTGCGTCGAAACTGCCTCGTCCCTTCGAGATCCGGCTATTATGTGCCCCGCGATTATTAATTTCCGTGTACAATGCCGGCAGGACCTGTCGTGTGTCGATGGTCCTGATTTCCTGCGTAGATCCTCCACGAACACCGGTTCGAGACCTCTTAATTATCGTCCTATTCCACCCTCGCTCTTCGCCGCTACTCCATCTTCCGAAGGTGGTTAGCATCTCTCGAGGTGATTATTATTATTATTGCCGAGCAAATGCCTCGGCCCGTAATCTCACGTTATATTCGGCACGGTACCGGTAAACTTCACTCCCGGTAAACTCGAGATTTGCGATTATCACGGTTATAGCCGAGACAGAGACGTTCCGTCCGGTAAGTGGCGAGGTTCGCGCTGTTGATTAGATCGTGAGCGATTAAACGAGATTTATGTCTTCGAGTCCCGCAGATTCCTTCGGCGGTCTTTAAACGGAGATCATGGTCGAGATGATCAACGGTTTACGGGCGGCTGATGCCGGCGGGTAAATCGAAAATCGATCGATTTTCACTCGCCTCCGTGTCTCCTCGTTGATTTTTCAAACTGCGATTCCCCGTGCCAAAAGTTCGCTTTTGGGACATACCGGCGTAACTGCGGAATAAAAATTCATCCCGATGTTCCGCAGGTATTTACGAATCGATATATGCCGTCGGTCCTCGTCGCGACTCGCGTTTGGAAAATTTTCCACGCTCCCGAAAATACGATACAGCCGATGTTACACCTCGCGTGGCCCATTTTCTTCCCTGTCCACGCGGTCTCGTTGCGCTGGGTCGAACGTTAACGCGTATTTCACAATTACGCTAATTGGAAAAGATTCCCGGAGCACGTTTGATGTCTGAGGAATTTTGTTTATCGGGAAAATTTCGCTAAATCGATCATAGAGCACGGGATCGGTTGTAGCGCGCGATGAAATGAAACCGAACCGGACGAAACGCATCTCGTAATTGAAACGTCGCGTTACTGGTAATAATATAAATTCCACTTTACGATTTTCCGTTATCGAAAATGTATTTTTAGCGCACACCGGCGTCGCGATACCTTCCGCAAAGGCAGCGCGGCTGCTCTGCGTGTCGTAAATTTACGAAGCAAATATTAAATAAAGTCCTTGAGCGAAACAATTCCCAGTCCCGTGTTTACCCTGTGATCTCTTAAACTTTCACGGCGAAATATCAGAAGAATGTGCTCGCTGGATAATAATTACTTCTGCCACGGATATCCCGTGCAAACTTTTGCCCACTCGAAAATTCTTTGCCCGAGACCTCGCTTTCTTCGGCTGCATGTTAATTTTGAAAACGCAGCTCGCGAGAACACGAGCGCGATATTAAACTCGATTTAGAAATTTCTTAACTCCCGTCGTGCCTCGTACCTCGGGTATACGTATATGAAAACGTACGCTGCACCGAGGTGGAGAAGAATGACCGTGAAGCTGGGGTTCTCGCCTGGATGATTAAGTCGAGGATCCGTATACTATGGTTGCCACTCTGCCGATTCGAACCATCGCGTATAGCGGATAACTCGATCCGGATGCCGTCGAAATTTGGCCAAAACACGATCATCGACTCGAGCGGGATGAGCTTGCATTCCTAATTTCAACTCGGTTTCCCCGTTCCCGTTTGCCTCCATTCACGAGGATCCAGTTTCTTCGCCATGGAGAGACCGAGATAGGCAGCAGACAGACATCGAATCGTACGTACGAATTACCCTGTCTGGGATGAAACTTGTTAATCTCGAAGAATTTTCTGCCTCGCCTCGCAGCCGTTTATTCCGATCTTAGGGCGACCCTTTCCGATTCGGGTGGGAAAAATTTGTTTCGCGAGTTCTGAAACGAGTTTGCGAAGAACCCGGGAACACCCTAGGGGAATTCAATGAGAGGGCAGAAAGATTCGATCGAGTCGAGAGCCTATTACGCCGATAACTCACAAGTCGACGAAACGCCTATGCTTTTCTATCAGCCCCGTAACGAATACACTCCGCGGCTGTTATTGATAGGGAACATAAACTTCGCTCTGGATTATTATCTCAGGGCGCATCCATTACACCATCGTAGATTATAGATTCCAGGGTTCGTGTTCAATTTTCTCCAACTGCGTCGTAAATCTTGTCTCGAAAATTGAAGGCACCGTCCCGGTTCGTTCCATCGGCCCACGGATGATGGCCACGGAACCGTTGCGATTCCGCCATTTTCCTTTTTTCCCGTCCACGCTCGTCACTGCTTTCTCCATCTTCCCGATCCTCTCCGACGAAAACCGGCAGTCGCTTTACGAGCAACTTTCAAACCACCGCCTCGTACATTCTTCCATGTCGCTTTATCTCGGTCGTCCGAGCCGCGCGTGGAGAAATGCAAATTAACCAAACTGAAGCTCGTGTTCTCTCCAGCGGTAATGAGATCTTTCCTCGCATTCCTAATCCCGTGCCAACCTCGATTCGTCTACTTTGTCCGAGCTCATCGCGAGAAAGAAATAAGAAAGGTTGCGTATCAACGAAATAGGGAAGATCTCGAGATCTCGTGGATCACTCGAAAGCAGAGTGGAGCAAACTCGTCGGACAGTGGACAGGAGGAAATCTACCCTTATGCGAGTAGCTTGGAAATCGACGATATGTAAATGAAGCGAAATCTCGAAGTCACGAAGACGAAGGCTCTTAACCCTTTATCCCAGAACCACGTGTGAGACACGTGATCAGGTCTTCGAGCCAAAACTGATTATCACGTGTCTGGCCCGTGGTAAATCGGTCGGGTCGAAATTGACTATCACGGGCCTGGCACGTGGCACGTCAATCGAGCCAAATGTAAACACCACGTGTCACGCACATGATTTTTCGATGTGCCCCACTCCAAATAACGCTAGTCCAGGCTAGTGGACTCAATTAATTTTTCCCGAATTATACTTTTTTAATAGGTACGACATCCCACGTAAGTCGTGCGCGATTGGTACAACTTAAGACCTCCTACGCTGTGATTCTATCCTAAGTTAGCGACGATGAAATAAGGAATCTGTCAACGAAACAGCGAATCGCGATCCATCGAACGATAGTAGCGTCGATCACTTCGAAGAAGGTACGAGCTCGTCATTAACGAGATTCAGACTTACTTTTCTCCAACAGTGGCCAGGAAGAAAACCACCCCTGTACGGACGAAACTGTCGATTCAGACGGGCTTATCGAGGCAATTAAACTTCTTCCGAGCGCGTGACTGCCGAGGAGGAAATCTCCGCGCGAATATAGCCCACGACGTCTCCATCGGTTCGCAAATCGTGATTCCCCGGGATTTCTTACCTCCGGTGGACTCAGTCGGATTGATGGCCGGGTAAATACTGGACGACTGTCGACGGTGGTCGATTCGATCGCGCCCCATCGGTCGAATTAATCGTAAACCGATCGACCGGTGTGCACGGTGAATTAATTATGAGTACCGATCCACTCGGATCGCAGCGCGAAATTGGACGAGCGAAATCCTCGCCGGACGTTTCGATTTTGCCGATTTTGTCGAGGACCAGCTTTGACCACGATTTTTCCCGGAATCCACCGAGCGACTGTATCCTCGCTCGAAAGCCTGTTCCGTGGCAGGTCGATTTTCACCGGAGATCGGTCTTATTGCCAAAACGATGCAACAACAATGGAACGTTTCGGAATAGAGAGTTATGGGTTTCCAGGGTTCCGGAGACGAGCATTCATTTCGTCCAATATCGATCAAATTACAGCTGGTTTTTTCAAAGCTGGGAATACAGCTTATATACCTCGGAGATACACCGTGTACAGGATACGTCCCACCGGTACGCGGATCAAACCGACTGCCGAAATTTCCCGGCGAATCCCACGCGACGCGCGGGTCACGCTTGCAACTTACACTCGCGCGAATTTTTCATACCGATCCTCTGGGCATTCGACGAACAATAGCCGTGACGCGTGTAGAGTCGAGCTTGCGCGACAATGACGGGTCACGTCGCAGCGGAAAACCACCCCCGCGGATTCCCGAGGACCAGGTGAAACGAAGCGACGCGTCTCGGACGGACTTGAAAAATATATTCCAACCTTTCCCGTGGCCGAAAAGACCGTCTTCTCGGGCCGGTAGGAGCTCGCCAGGAAGCTGCTTGCAGGGAGGTCCGTGGCGGAACACGGTATCCAGTGGCGTATGATAAACGTGGCCGCGATCTTTATTGTTTCCTCTCCGGGTTCGTCTTCCAGCCTGTCCTCGTCCGGAGAGCAAAACGAAGCGAACGTCGGGTCATCGCACGGGGGAAGAAGAGGGCGAAGAAAAGGAGAGCGACCAGCGAAGGCGGAATAGAAGAATGGGTGAGAGGTGGATAAGAGGTGGGTGGCTCGGGATGAGGCGGAAGATGCCTCTGGGGATGCACGGTGTGGGTGAACGGAGCCGGAGCGGAGTGGAGTGGAGTGGAGAAGGAATCGCATATTCAATCGCGAACGAAGAGAATGTCTTTTGTCGGCTGGTCGGTGTGCAACTTCACCGGTAGATTCGCATAGCGTTCGAATAACACCGACTTTCCAAGCCGCTTCAACCCTCGCTCAATCCTGTCACAGTCTTTTCCAGGGTGTCTCGGTCACGCGTAGTCGCTGCTCTTCCTTTTCCGTTATCGCGAGTCCGTACCTTCCACCGTCAGATAGCTGCTTGCCCGCCTCACTCTGCCTCTTCATCGGACTGCCCAAACTGCACCGTCTATTGGAGATCCAGTTCGGAGATCTCTCGTGTCCTCCTCGCTGCTCTTCCAACGCTCTTGCAGGCGTCTGTAACGTTCGAATCGACCATTCGTTTCGTCCATTTTCCACAGCTGGGACTTTCGAACGCAACGTCGATTCGCCATGTTGGATCCTGACGGATTTCCACGAGGATGCGTGAAGTTTGATGATGGTGCGTGACCGAGGACGACGCAACGTTCGAACAGAGGTATCTTTCGGTAGCATCTCGTTTCTATTTCTCCTCTTCTTCTTTCCCTCTTGACGGTTAATGTCGCGGTTTTAGAAGCGCGCGAGCGCAATTAGAGGCAGACCACGAGATATAAACGACGCGGATGAAATTGAATTTGGCGGCGGAGGACACAAAGGCGTGACAGAACGCGGTGGAATTTATTACCCTGGCCACCGGCCCCGGTACTCCGGCAGCCTCGCGAGAATTAACATTATAATAAGCTAACGTAAATTCGTTTCGACAAACGCGCGGGAATAATCGCGAGCGCGTTTAACTGGCGTTTCGCATTGATTATTGTAGGTTAGCACGCGATCCGGCTTATATGTATTTACCTTGCAAACAGCCGGGCTAACGCTTTGTACGATCGCCGTGCTTCCCGTTCATAAACTTCCATCTACGTGTCGTAAATTACTCGCGTAACGGATCGACCGAATGGTCACCGCCGATAACGATTCGCGTTGCAGAACGAAGCGTGTCCGATTCCGTGTATCCAAGTACGGAACCGTTGGTAAACGATCCATAGGAACGGCTAATGGCGGGTCTGCGATGAGATTCTCGGGAATCCAGGGAGCCTGTCTTCGCCGTTTCTCTAACGAGGAGTAACGCGATGCCGGGGTAAATTTCGGTTAATAGATCGGTTCATCACCGTGACAGGTTCGGTGGTCGAATAAGCCTCGAAGCGTCGAGTTTCGTGCAATTTCAGCGGCGCGCGCCAAAGTCAGCCAGCGTAAAATGAACCTGTGCGAGCCTGGAAGACGGAGCAAACCCCAGGCATCGCGACGCATTATTTCCACGAGGGGACCTGCGACGCCCTCACGTCCCGTTGAATCACAAAGGAGTGTCAGGATCCGCCGAAATCGGGGCGCGTTCGACCATAGGACCTTTTATCGCCCGTGGAAAGACGATCCACGCGCCATTCTCCATCGGCGTTGTTCCCCGTTCCAATCCCTGCGCTTAATTCGCTCGCTAATGTCCCGGCATCATCTTAATCGCGATCGCTGGCGAGAGCAGCGTCGAATTTCCACGTAGCTGACCGAGAACGAGGAAGAACGGGAGGAAGAAAATGGCCGCGCGAACGTGCAGGTTCCTCGGTGTCCTTTGTGTGTCCGGCAAAAACCATCGACCACTCTTTCGCTCGAAACTTTCACGAGGACAACTCGCCTCGTCCACCTTTCACGCGGACCTTCCCGCTGGAATTCCCCATTTTCCTCCCTCTGTTTGGTCATACCGTGCGTCAGCGAGACTGATGGCACTGGAGAAGTTGCGGAGCGACAGAGAAGGGTTGGTCCGGACGAAGAAGATTCTCGCACCCCGAAAACCAAGATCCTGAGGGGGTGGACGGTGGTAACGGGCACGACTCCGGCTCCGACGTTCTCGTTTACCCTTTATGGCCCTGACTTATATCTCGTCCCAGTGTCCCCTGTAAATTTCCGCCCCGCGGCCAGGCGACTTTATCTCCCAGTCGGTCCATGACTCGCGCCACGGTCCATTCTTTCCTCTGGTCACGGACGTCTCGCGTAACTAGCCAGGAGGATCGTCTTAATTGCGTAATCACGGTGTTTGTGGTCGAACGAGAAACCGAGATTTCGGGGATTTGCATATAGATTGCGACTTAACCGTCTCTCCACGCGCTGGAAAATTCCTCCGGCGACGAGAGTTCGTCGAGGACGACGCCGTTGCCACCCGACCACGGGATGACTCGTCGCCATGGTCGCTGACTCGACGATGGTTTCCGCGAGATTTTCCGAGTTTAGACGCGTCGTGTTTAGTAAAAATACCTCCGCCTGTTTCGAACGGATACGGTGTACTTCGAACGACGGTGCCACGTTTCCAGCGATTCGTTATAAATCTGTATCCAGCGTCACCTGATCCGACTATTCGTTTTTGATAACCTACCCCCGACGTATTAATAGCGTCTCGTTTAATTTATTTATTGCCCTCGATTGACCACTGGGTTTAATGGCATCCGGTATCCGATTTTACTGTTCCGATGCCACTTGAGCAACAAGCGTCCGGGATATCGTACGACAAATACAAATAATTATCTTTCCCTCTCGTCGCTCACCGGGCTCAATTGTATCGTTTATTAACTCGATTTCACGCTGGCAACGAGCTCATCTCGCTTTGTTATCGATAATAAAAACGCGTAGATTGAAATTGCTCACTCGTCTAGAGATAGCGAGTTTTTATTGGATGTACCGTCGTTCGAACGAGTCGAATCTAAAATGAAATCAATTTGCGTTATTAAACAGTTCATACGGAGTATTCTCGTCGCGGGATACCGCCGGTGACGATAACGAGTCGCTCGATCATATCGGTAAAGAATATCGGTGAACGATTAATATCCTCGTTGCCGCGTGACCTCTGTCAAATTTTCATAATTGGATCCTTTCGAGGGAATCATGCTCGCGATTGGATGCCATTTCTCCAGGGGTTTCATACCTCGACGACACTCAAGGTCCGGAAGAGTTCGTAAATTTGAGACTTTGCACCCTTTTCCGTGCTTCGAAATTCTCGGAAAAAATAAAAAAGATTACAAGAATATAAAATACAAATTTATACCCTTTACTCTTATGTAACGTTGATGCAATGCAATGAAAGTTCACTAACATAATCAAACGTTAATCTTCAAAAGATGCTTCGGTACATTCGCCATTATAATCGACGAAGAAAGGAGAGTAAATCTCGAAAAAGAAATGGCATTAAATATTTAAGCATATTTATATATTTTTATTTATTTCTCGCCTAGCCTATGGCGAATAAAAATTTGTGCGGAAATTTTTCCGAATCTTCCAGTTTTGGAAGTTTTGAAGAATTTCGGAGTCTTATGAACTTTTCAATTCTTATTTCGAGAATTAGAAAATTGGAAGATCGAAAATTCAAGTCCATCGCTAGCTTTTTCTCGCAATGGAAATGTCTGACGTGTGTGAAGGGCATTGAGAAATATTCTTGGCGCGAAGTTCGTCGGAACTGGATAGAAATTCCCATGTCAAAACTAATTGCTTCGGAACAATCTTCGGCGACTTTGGTTTACGCTCAATACCTGGTAAAATCGTCGTTCGAAAACGTTTCAATTTGTGTTCGGGATTCGGAATTGAAATATTTTCAAAGGGGCCTGAGTTCCAGCGGAGGTTAAAAAAATTTTTGTTAGAATTCGCGAATACGAGAGAGAACAAGATCATTCGTTCTAAATTTCATAATCTAGAAGCTTTTACCATTTTCAGACGGAACGGACTTTTGAATTACAGAAGGAGATTATTTTCCGAGACTTGTTCAAAGTCCGGGCAGTTCTTTCAAAGAATAGCAAATTACTTTCCATATGGCTGAAAAGAGTATTTTATTTATCTTAAACGTATACCCTTTCATTCCCCTTTAACCTGACATTAAAGTAGAAGAAATCCCTTTACAAGATCGCAAAACGAGTGCTATAAACGGTCTCTGGGGTATTAAAGAATTATAGAAATTTAACTTCAATCCCCTAGATTGAAGGACGAATGAGCTACAAAGATTCCAAAACGAGCGGCTTGAGAAATATCTCGTCGAAAATTCAAGAGGTCGTATGAAAAACGAATGCTATAAAATTTTATTAATTTTTTCAAGACAGGGAGGACGTAATTCTTCGACACGGAAAGGAAGTTTTTTAAATACTCATTTCACGCCGGGTTATCTCATTCCTAACTTCCAAACTACGTTATTTCTAAAAAAAAAAAAAAGGTTGGAAAAATTCGAGGCGTATGCGAGATAAACTCCTGGAACGAGAGTCACGAAAGAAATGGGAGAAGAAATTTTACGTGCTTTTCGTTGATCGAGTCGTGAATCGAAATCGAGGGATAACCATCGGCGAAATGATCGTATGCAGATTTTTATGGCGGATCGTTTACGCAAAAGTGGAGAAGTTTCGTCCGCGAGAAATAGATTTCTGTGGATGGATGAGGGAAAAAAATGGCGAGGTAAAAGAGAGAAAAGTCGCTTTGAGATCTCGACGTCGAACTAAGCCTCCTTGGCGACGGTGCGCTCCAACTTTCGTCGGTGCCTTGCCTCTTTTCTTTCCTCAAAAGTCATGCACGAATCGCGCGATGCAAGGTGAGAATAAAACGCACGAGAGCGTTAGAAAGTTCTCGAGACACGTATAAATTCGTTCTACGCGTCGTTCATATTTTTCTATCGGATAACGCGAACGCATAGACCGAATTAAGGTAGCGTGCGATGAAAATGTGACACGTTGTAACACAAGTAAAAAGTTTTCGAGCCACTCCTGAAGGTAGGAGGGGTTGACGCAAGTGCAGCTGACAGGGAGTGCAATGCGGGGTCAAGAAGAGCCTGGCGTAATACGAACGCTGCGTTGAAAGCTTACATAATAAACATGTAATTAAGAAAATACAGGACAGAAAGGGAAGAAAATGGAGAAATATTTATTTTCGCGAGTGCTCTGTGTCGTTGCGGTAATTCTAAGTCGACATCGTGTAACGGTGGTAATTACTTAGAGGAATATGGAGAAATAAGAACGTAGTACAACAAAATTTGCTTGGTGAAGTGGACTCGGTGCTCGCGATCCAAATATTTGGCCGGGGTTCAAATCCCGGACCCCTCGTTTCCGATTTTCCTGCGGCCATTTTAATTCCTACGTCTTCGAGGACCGTCCTGAGAGAAAAAAGGAGGCGTGGTTGGGTGTGCAATGATTCAAAAAAATCGTAAAAAAAATAATTCTACAAATTTTCCAGGAAAATAGGCGGGAGGTGAATCGCAAGTGGGAGGAGAGAGGAAAAGTGGGTTTCATCGATGTCTCTCAAGTACTCACTGTGTGTTGTAGGGTGAGGTTTTCTGGTTCAAGGGGTAAAAAATGTAAGGTTCAAAACAACAACACTGATCCACCAGAATTCCAAAGAATTTCATCACCGACTCGCTAAAATTTACAAACAAAGAACTCCCACAATTCACGTATAAAAGGAAAATTGGATTTCCCAGTGGTACGAGTTTGAGAATTTCGACTAGAGTTTCGACTCTAGTAGAGAAAAAAGGCTAAACAGCGAAGAAGGAGACACTAAAGGTCCTATCACGCGGTGTCCAACGATGACAGGCCCGGTTATCACGAGCACCATCTATCCTCGTTGTGAAAAGGGGGAACGAAACAGGGACTTTAGAAGCGAGGTGGTGACAAACGCAGGGTTAAAACAGGTAGCGCGGATGTAGGGAGGGCGAGTTCTATCCTCGTTGTGAAAAGGGGGAACGAAACAGGGACTTTAGAAGCGAGGTGGTGACAAACGCTGGGTTAAAACAGGTAGCGCGGATGTAGGGAGAGCGAGAGAAAGAAAGAGTTAGGTGAGTAGTGACCCGACGGAAGCGAAAACCATGAATTCTGGCCGCAATGTCAACGTCGCCCAGGGAAGTTTTCTCGCGTTGGCGGCGCGCACGTTTTCCAATGAAGATCCCAGCTGTGCGATAAAGTTCATTTCGTTGGCCGACCGGCTGGCAGCGACAGTATCTTCCCTTCTTTCCAGCGGAGAGCCGAGAGATAGAGCAGCAGACACATCCTCCAGCCCAGAGCTCGGCGAACGATTATCGCGGCGGGAACTGGGCGAAAATTGAAATTTGCTCTCGTCCGTAGACCGATCGCGCTCTGTGCTTGCTTCTCTCTCGCCGGGAGAGAAGACGAGGCCGATGGGGCAGAAGCGAAGAGGGTTCCGGCGGAGCCACTGGCTCGAAATAAGTTTCGTTTTCGATAACGAGGAAACGAGCGACGGGCGGTGGAAGAAGCGGCGAGCAGAGAGGAGAAAGCGACCAGAATGGACGGAGTAATGAGTTCTGAAATCAATCGTCGCGAATGTGCATCCGATGCGCGGTTATTGAAAAGTGGCGGCCGGGCAAGACGTTCCCTGCCAGATGAAAATATGAATTCTTGTACATGGCGAAAGAGAGCAGGGCGCGGCTTTTCATCCCGAGGAAATGAGAAGTTCGCCTGCAGGAACGGAAACGCTGGCTGTTTCGTATAATTGGAAACTATCCGGTCGAAAACCGAGGAAATTACGATTCGATTACAAACGGTCGATCAATCGTCGAGTGCAGTCGATTTAGTCGGGACCTCTCTCTAGTTGTTAAATAAATAAATACCACGGTCTACCCATTAATCCGATTCTGGGTCACGCTAAGTCATATCCGTCGTTCCTCACCGGGCGCAAATTGCATCGCAAACTCTCAGTTTTCCTGAAACTGCAGCTTATCTCTGGCGACAGCGGAGCGTCTCCATCTTCCACGCCGGCGTTCGTTAACCAGCGAGTCTGGAAATTTCCGTCGCTTCATATGTCACGTACCGGCGTGCCGTTGTAAAAATGCGCACTTCCGGCCAAGTTAGATGCTCCCGTCCCTGGCCCGACGTCCGCCGCGTGTTTACTGGCTGCGGGTCGAAAAGGCGAACCGCTGGCTCGACTGGCAACGCGATATCACGAGGAAGCGTGTGCGACATCGCGCATAAAAATCAACCCACGACCCGTCGCGGGTCCCCGTGCTTCGTCCGAAATTCAAAATTTAAACACCGCGTCGAGAGATCCTCCGCTGGCGTTGATCCCGGAGTTCCTCGTTTACCGAACAGAAATCCGAAACGAGTGGCAAGATTCTAATCGTTTTTCGTCTCAACCTTCGGAGAAGTTCGAAGCTCGAGATTCGGCGAGAGCCGAGGTTGTACGCAGGCAAAAACGTGGTTTAGTCGGAACGAAAGTTTATCAAAAGCGGACGTTTCGAGGAGCAGCTGAAACAAGTAATCAGGAAGCCCGGAGTTGCTTGTTCGAACAACGTTGCGAGGATCTTCGAGAGACGACGAGGTAGATTTTCTCTCTTTCAGTTACGAAACACCGCGAAGCATCGTTGAGATGATAAGGGAAAATGTTGGCGGGGTGGCCAGAAATTCTGGAAAAATCACGGATAGAGCCGGATCACGTTCGACAAGGTACCCCACGCCATTGTCAGCCTTTTAATTTAATTTAAACTCGAACTTCGACTCTAACAAACTTCCGTTCTAACGAGGGAGAAGATCACGGGGAATAAACTTTGCTACTTTGGCCGGGTATCCCGTCTCATTTATGCGAGAAGATCAAAGAGAGGACGAAGTTCGACCGCGGCTTAACAAATCGATGCTCTGGAACGATAATGGTCGGTTAATTAAACGAAAACCGGTACGGCCGTCTCGATTTTAGTAATTAAGACCAGCTCCATGTCTGCCAATTGACGAGTCCTTTTTTCGAATTACGGTTTGCTTTAGCGCGGCCACGGCTTAATTATAGATCGATTAAACGCGTTACGCGATTCCCAGGGTAAATTGATCCAACTTGTCCGGGAAGGTAAGTTCCGGTTCGAATTTACCCGCCGAGTCGGAACGTAGAATGGTCGACGTTCGACTAAAATGGCCGCCCGATCTCGCACAACCTTTCGTCCTTCCCGATCCTCGATTTCTACCGGTTTGCAAAGCTCTTTATTCTCGCGGATATTAGCAGCAACGCGTTACTACGAGGCAAATGTTGGGATAAAGCGTGTATCGATACACTCGTTACACGTGATAGACTTTAATTTCGAATAAAATATGCACGATTTCGCCACGGCGCAGCGATATTGCCGTAGGATCGTCTGGAAACGCAGACCCGCGATTACAATTCGTCCAATTACCCGTGCGTTTAATAAATTATGCACGCGATAATTGGCTCCTCCGGGAATTTCCTCGTTTCCCGTTCATTATTTGCATTCAATCTCTTTGCGTTTCCTAATACAGCGGATCGGATATCTATGAAACGTATCCAGGCAAATATTACCGCTTCGAGCCGGCGCCGTGCTCTCGCCGAGCTCGGCTTACGGAACACAATAGAACTTCCCATCGAGAATATTACACTCGAGGTACCCTCTCGTCAAACGTCGTTGCTCTCCACCGATACATCGAGAACGGGACCGCTTGTCCTATAACCAGCTGCGCGAACTCGCGAGAATCCTCGACGATGCTTGCCATAACGTTACCATTTCCGCTCAAAGTAGCACGAAGCGCCTCTGCCGATACGTTCCCGTGTGCAAACGAATCTTTCCATGGTCCCGTAAGCGATTCAACCGACGAAAAAATAGCGCCATCTTCTCTCATCTTTGGCATGGAAAGCGGCGGGCCAATATCTTCTGGCTCGCGATCGCCCCGCATTCCCGCTTTACCGATTTTCCTCACGGGTCCAGATAAGAAGGGAGGCCAGCGAGCCGTGAAAATACCGCGGGGAACCGACATAAATTCGCGGAAATATTTCGACGCCAACAGAGTTACACACCTGTTCCATCCGTTGTTCGACACCTTGCCGGACGAACCGCGATGGCTGTCCGTTCCGGGACCACGAAACTTTATGGATCCTCGGGCTAAACGTCGGGGACGATCGCGGTCGTAAAAGAACAGAAAAGGGAGTAAACTCTGACTCGATAACGTTCGTCGACGATTTTCCCGCGATTTTTCCTTGATCGAGGAACAACGAAATTTTCCCGTTTTATTCGAATATCGTTCAACCGAGTGTCCCTTACGACGGTCCGGTCATCAGGCTTGGAAGGGATGATTCGAAAGCGGCGAAGCGTAGCGAGGAAACCAACGATAAGAGAAATGTTCCGTGGTGTATCTTCGATTCGATATGATTCGATGTATCGCATTTGAACCGTGGAGGAGCATCGGTGTTTAAAGCAAAGTCGACAGGGGCGGTGGGACGGGGCGCAAGGTGGCAGGAGTAAGTCGGTGTAAGTAGAATTGGACGGTATCTGGCGAGACGCGAAGTCTTGGAAGTAGGTCGGTCAGAAGTGAAACCGAAGCTCGGTGCAGGAAGTAGCGGAGCGGACAGGAACACAGCGATCGCGATAGGAAGTCGGTATAGACGGGCGAGTCGAATGGGAAAGGGGGTAATTCTGGAAACAGTAGTTAAACGGGCCGAGAAAACTTAAACAAGACAGAGTAATTAACGCTAAAGTAGGGACGGAGACGCGTGTAGAAGTAGGTGTACAACGGTGTGCGGGAAAAAACGGTATAATTAGTCGGCTACACGGGGCAACGCTGCTTAATGTGTAGAAACAAGGAGTAGTCGTTGGAGAAGGAGAATTTGAGCGAGTAGCAACACGCTAATTAGACAAGTTGAAATAAAGTTGTAGGCCAAGCAAAAATGGCGTAATTAACGTATGAAAGTGTAGTATACGTGGGGAACAAAGGCAAGGGCGAGTAATTAAATTACTCGCGTGCAACACTGTTGAATAAACAACGTCTGCATGGTCGATGAGAAACCGAGAGGACGAAATCTATACCGGGGGAAAGAAACTAGGGGAAACGGGGAAAAGTAGAAATAAAAATGTAGCAAAAGCGAAAGGGAAGGGAATAAATATCCGAGGTAGGATTTACGCGAGAAACAAATGTAAAAGTAATCCAAAGGAAACGTTTCGTTAATCGTGGAGGACGCAGAGGCACCCCAGGCCGCCATTAGCCGAACAAGAATCGAAACACGTACATAGAGCAGAGGATTAATGCCGGAACGGCCCCCCGCCAGGACTCGCCTACCCCATCGCGAGCAAGAAGAAGGCTCGACGGAAAGATTCTTTTCTCTCCCTCGAACCCGCAAGACTCATTATTTTTCCCTCGGTTCATGAAGCCCGCGGACTAAATCTGGCAGAAAACGCAAGGGTTCCGGACAAAGAAAATAGGGTCGACCGTGTCGTGCAATCACGGACGCGATAAATTCGCGGGGCCGAGGCTCGATACGTCGATCCATCGATAAATCGTGGCCGGCCGATCCATGCGAGCCGGGTCAGCCGACGCGAATCGGGAACACCGGGGCCACTGACTCTTGCCCGCGAATTTTTTAATAACCGCGATAAATCTCGCGGCTACTGTGTATTTGCTAGGGAACCTCGCGGACAGACGGGCGAAAGAGGACAGAAAATGGCGGCGGGGCAGAGGGCAAAGGGGAGGCTGAGAAGCGGGAGAGAGAGAAAGGGGAAAAAGGAGATAACGGTCAGGATGAAGAATATACCGGGAGCCTAGCAGGAAACCCTCTTTCGAATTTATCTTCCTCCAGAGGCGGCAGGGTGCAGTGAATCTTTGCAAACAAGTACCCCGCTCGCGGGACTAATTGAAACGCCGTATTCAAGGCAGAACGAGGGGACTGGAGCGAAGGTGAGCCCAAATGATGGCCATTGAGTGTCGCTGATTCGATCTGCTCTTATTGTCGAGCACCAACATCGAATCTGTAAATTATAGGATAGCTTTATACGAAATCCGCAGTCTCGATACTCGTATTTTCGCTATGATGGGGCGCGGCCATTGAATTCGCATCGCTGCCGGTAGAAAGAATGATTCTCGAACCAACGATCCTCGTCTCCCGCCACACCCTAGCCCGTATATTTCGTTTACCCCGTGTCTCGCCTTCTCTTCCGGGATAACGTCGAAACACGAGATCCTTGAAATTGGACATTTAGCATTCCCTAATTTGTTACCGTTTTACCAGCGATTTCCCTAAGGAAATAAGCGGATGGCGGATATTAGTGGCTCGAAGCGGAGTAGCCTCGGGTCTTTCAATGAACCCGGTGAAAAATGGGCGAGCCGTTTCTTTTCTGTCACAACGCTCTTAACTTTCGAATAATTTATTCGTGTCTAAATGGACAGCGGGGATCCCGACGGCTTTAACGATCCCTCGAATCGAAGGACGCCTTATTACGGTCGTCGCGGAACGTACCTTTGAAGAAGCTGCCCCCCTCCGATGAATTATTTATTTATCGATAATATCGTTAATCCTCGCCTTTCTCGGCCGCGGAGCCACCCGAGGAGAAACCCCCCGTGCAGGGACGTCTCGCGCGACTTTCGAACATCGTCGTTCCGTTGGCCGCGGGCGGAATTGTTTTAATTAGTCGCTCTAATTACGCGAAAAGACACGGTACGACCGCGGTCGGAGAAACGGGGTTACGAGGAAGATTTTACGAGCGAGCACGCGTCCGTGATAAATCACAATTAAAAGGGAAGAAAGGGAGGATTAGCGGAGGAAGAGGAAGGAATTCCGCGGCCAGCGGTGCGGCGCGAAAGGAAAAAACAAGGGGACGGGGGTGGCACGGCGAAGGGCGGTAATAGTTGGCGAAGAACGCGAAAAAGGGGTGTAAAAATGGCCAACCAAAGCTCGGCTTGTCGTAATTTCCCGCGGTAATTGTTATTAAGTGCCCGGCCAGAGCCACTCACCCCCACCACCGCCGATGTGATTGTAATTCATGCGATGTACCCGCGTTTAGCAACAGCGAATTAAAGCGAGGCGCGGAATACGCCGCTCATCCCTCTCCCGTGAAAAATATCCAAAGTTATGAACCGGAAGTTAGATCGCGCAACTTTACAGCCAAGTTCCATAAGTTTCTTTCAACCCCTTAAACTGCTTTATCGCTGATTCGTGTCACTTCGGAGAGTTGGAGGTACGCTTTCGAAACTGTCGGGGAAATTTGTTGCTTCGCTCTGGCCATTTGATAAACTGCAATTGGGCGGGATCCACCTTCGATTTTATACAGGGTGCTCGGAAAGCGTGGTTCGGGACTCCAAGGAAGGGCTAGTGTTCGCAAAGATGAGACACGTCTGGCCAACCTAGGATCTATGACAGTCCTTCCGACGTTAAATACACTTTTATTACTCGAATATATAGTGCCTGCATTCTCGTGCCACAACTTTTAAACACCCAGTACAGTCTCGTAAATATCTGAAGGGGACGCGGAGGATAAAACTCTGTTGCCACTGTTGGCAGTAATATTCCCCGAATCTCTCCATCAAGCTTTCTTAATCCTTCCTCTGGAATGTCAATCTTTTCTCCCCGACTTAATGGTGTCTGTTGGAACTCTAATTCCTTCCTTTCGCCAATTACTAAAAGCTCCTTCCAAATAACACTTCTGACCATCTCGGTACGTTGAAAGCAATTTTCGATGGAAAGTCTCGCAATGACGAAGAAAATATTCGAAAACCGAAGGATTTTCCGGGAAAAAGACGGAAATTTTTGTAAAATTTTGACGCGTTCGATTCTTCCGTCCCATGAACCATCGACCATTCCCCCATGATCGATCCACGATCCTCGCTTCGGGTCTTGCAACCCCTGTCGTCCCTTTGCTCGCTCCATCAGTCGTGGCGGCTCGAGTTTCGCCCTCGGAAGGGAAGGGAGAAGATTGGGCTTGGGAGGGTGAGTAAATAAATAGGTGATTGCGGGAGAAACCGAGGAAAAGGCAATGGTGAAAGGAGGCGTGCATATACTATCGATCAAAAGTTTGGATACACACGGGGAACACGTATCCCGGCGTAATGTACCGTGAAATGTGCGGTTATTTTTTACTCGCGGGGCACGCGAGCCGAGTGGTAACAGGATGTACGCGTGTGTGCTCGCGAGGCAATCGATTTTACTCGGAATTCCCGATGTTGCTATGCGATACTCGACGACGAGCTCCGCGTGATTCCGAGATCGGATCAGCGTGCTCGTTCCTTTCTGTCGCGGCGAGGAAAATGAAAAGGAGGAAGCCACGAGGAACATGGTTCCGCCTAGCTACCCTATTCAGTTACATCCGGGACAAATTGGATGGAGGTATCAGAAAACGTGCTTCAAAATCGAAACGACGTTTGTCAGGATTACCGGCAGATCCGCGGTAGGAGCTGGTAACGCGAGCAGAGGCGCCTAGTGAGCCCGGAAAGTTTGCAACGCCGGAAACGGGGAAAGCACGGCCAGCTTTCCATTAAAGACACATTCCACAAATTATTCCATGGACACCGTAAATCTTCGGCCAACCAGTCCGGACTTTCTTTCTCATTAACGTGCCGGCCGAAAGTTTCGAGCGCCGCTGTAAACGCCCGAGTGGATAACCTCGCGAGGCCAAAGGGTGGGACAAGGGTGCAACCGAGCGAGCGCTTTATGAAGCATTCGCAGACGCGCGTGGCGGCCATGGCCGACCGCTAATTGTACCACGGGAAAGAGATATTGCGAAGGAAACCGACATAAGTCACCTCCTCTGTTTCCGTCCACACGACTTCCTCCACGCCGGTCTTGCGACCAATTGCCAATTGTTCCAGCGATACACCGACGTCTCTAGGTTGGGAGACTGTCGGACGTCCGTCGAAGATCCAGATCGAATTTCTTCTCGACTCGAACTCGCTTACGAATGTCGAAACGAGTTTCGCGTTCCGTGGATGGGGCTGACACGACGGGAGAACGAAGAAACGCATTCTCGAGATGGAACCGAGGGTTTAATTGGGGTAAACTGATATCAGAGTGGAATTTTTTGAACCCGAACACGGTGGTTGGATTCATTTTGTGAAATATGGACATAAATTCGCGAATCATTCCACAGAACAGAGAGCAAAGACAGTGGTCACGGGAAAAATCCCACGCCTTCGTTAACAGATTTGCCAAGCCAGTCTGGATATTTTCAGCGCCAAGCTGAAGATTTAATTGCTTCGAATAAATTCTTTTCCGAGAAGGGACGCTGAGAAGTCTGGAAGACCCTGAAGGATAAAGAGTCCGGAGTTTGTAAGCTAGGGAAACCTTGAAAACCCTGGCAACCATTCAGCCTAAAGCCTTGAAAACCCGGAAAGCCTCGACCTTAAAATCCACGAAACTCTTCGAAACGAAATGTCGAAAGTCGTATCTCGGATTCTTAAATATCCCACGACCGAGAGGCGGCTCTGGAAACTTTTTAAATTCAGAAACTCCCACTTTTCGTCGCCGGATTCGGATAGATCGGGCCGGCCCTGGCGAAGCGGCCGGCTAACGCGCGTGCAAGCAATTACGCCCGGGAATGGAAGAAAAAGTAAAAGGAAATAGACCTCTTGGTCCTCTTGGTCGGAAAATAAAACGGTCCCGACCAAGAGCTGACCGAACTCCATCGATTGCCGAATTGCAGCTCTTTCGTTCGTTACGTCGTTAGCGTGGCAGCGGCGTGTCGGAGCGGTTTCGATATCGATTACGCTGGAATCGAGCAACGACGCGAGTCCCGTTCGATTTACCTTCGATTTACCTTCGATCGAGCATCCGCCGGGTCTCCGCGACGTTTCCGGCTCTCGACTCGCGATCGTTGCACGGTGAATCGATCCTGGTGTTCCACGGGAAGAAACATTTGGAAAGTATCTCGAGTTAGATATAGCCGGTGGAATCGATCGCGAACGCCTCGATGCTGCTGCGCTGCGCGCAGCTCGCAATGAGCGACACAAAGCGGCGCGTGTAACGGTGCAACGGTTGTACCACGTCCGACGTGTAATTTTGATTGCATTATGCGCACAATGGATAGACGAGCGGGAATGTGTTTAGCGTCTAACGAAGAAATGATTTGATCGGAAAGCCGCGGTTGATGAGGCCGCCCGAACACCGCGCGCCTCTGATTGCGTATCAGCTGCGAATTACAAACACGTTCCGCCTAGTAATTTTATTTGCGCCATAGACAAATATCGATGGAAACCCGACGAGTCTGTATCCCGTGCATTTTCGCGTGTTCGCCGCGACTAGCGCCGCTCCGCTCGGCTCCGCGCAGCTTCGCGGGCTAAAGCGTTCCGTCGAGCGGACGATAAAAAATTGCAAGGAAAGGTTAACGAAGCCGCGCGATATGGATGTTCGAAGTTTTTAACAAGCAGCCGCAGGGAGCTCGGGGGTGGAATCGGGGTGAGAAGACGCGGAGGAGAGCATGGCGGAAAGTGTATACGTTTGTCCATGTAGCCGGTCGCAGACAACGCCAATAAACTTTCGTTATAAATCTCCTTACTGGCCGGGCAGAATCAACGAATTAACGTGAAAATATCGCGCGCGTTGGAAACCGAGCAGCTTTCGCTGCCACGTAGTTGGCCGAAATCAGCCAAGTGATACATCGCTTGGATCCGATCGTCGTCGCTAAGAGGAATTCCATACAGATAGCCTGGCAAGCGTTCCAACTAGCGGTACGCGACTTATCTTACCTCGAATTGCTCGTTAATTACCTCGGAAGATGTGGCAAATTTTAATATGCCCGGAGTGAGATAAGACGCGTGTTCTTTATGCAGTTGACAAACACGGCATTAACACGTTCACTACCGGCGCTGCAATTCGTGTTTCTCGCGAATGGGCGAATACTCACAGAGGATTTCTCATATGCAGGACGCTTATGCAGGAGAGAAAATGGCGAAGAAAATGTTTATTGGCACGAATAACGGATAGATTGAACGATTATCAGTGCCAACGACGAGCGGATATTTAGATCAAGATTATATAAGGAAGATAAATGAGTTCTTGAAATGTACGAGAGATTTTTGGAATGCGTCGTACAAGCGTGTAGTGCGTGTAAACGACAAAAAGCAAACTGAACGATGAAACAAGGAGGTACAGAATAGACAGCCGTAAAGAAGAGCAGTCATAGAAACGAACAGTCATAAAGACGGTCAGACCAAGCCAGAGTCAGTCATAGACGCAGTAAAAGTTTCGTATAAAAAAAATTTGTCTGTCCAAGAGCTAATTAAGACTATGGGACATGCTATAATTTTTTAAAATAGTTGTACACATTTAACATTACTATACAACTTTGAAGAAATCATATTCCAAATTAAGTGGAAATTTAATCCTCTCTTATAAATGCTACGTTTATTATAACTGAACGGTAAATAACTCAAAAAAATCTACCAAATACACTCTTAAATTGAGCAGAGCTCCATATTTTCTTTTGCAATAATGTTCTAGTTATACCAATTTGATATTCCTAATTTTTACTATACCTTTTAATTGTCCATTAAGTACCATTCAGCAATCATTCTTGTGACACCTTTAAAGTTGAAGACTTCTATTTATTTTAAAAAGGAATTCGATGCCCGCCAATTGCTGCAACTCCCATGGATATGTAAATGGACACACACATCGGCCGGACTACAGATAAGCTGAGTAGAAGTGCGTGTAACATGAATGTTTACCCTGGAAACAAAAGAATAATATTAATATAACCTACACCTGAGAAAAAAAATCAATTGCATTAACTTACATATGACATAATATAATTATAATAATAATTAAATTACTTTACATTAGACTATCGTTCACATCGGCCGGACTACAGATAAGCTGAGTAGAAGTGCGTGTGACATGAATGTTTACCCTGGAAACAAAAGAATAATACTAATATAACATACCCCTGAGAAAAAAAATCAATTGCATATCACTTACATATGACATAATATAATTATAATAATAATTAAATTACTTTACATTAGACAATCGTAATTATAATAGAAGTATCACAATAATAATAATAAAGTAATACAATTATCAATATAATTAAAATATACTTATATAAATAATAATTATATAACAAATTTAATAATATATAAATATTTATAGTGTGTGGCACATTTTTAATACAACCATCTTATAAAAAATTGTTGTATTATATAAAATTCCGTGGCGATATTTCGAGAATGAATAATAAAATTCCAATAAAAATAGGCGCACGCATTATAAAACAGCCTGATCTATGCAGTACAATCGAAAAATTCAAAAACAGACACAAAATCTCGGTAGTCTAAGACCGAATAGTCTATTACGTCGCACGATCAGTCACTCACTGACACCTCCGTCGCCTTATTGCGAGAACGACAAGTTGAAACCCCATAAAAGTAGGCCCACTCGATAGCGAATCCTTCAGTCTATGCAGATGGGTACAAAATTTCTAATCCGGAGTGAAAATTTGGGAAATATAAGACGGAAAAGTCTATTGCGTCGCACGATCTGTCACACACTGACACTTCCGTCGCTTGATTGCGAGGACGAACAGTCGAAGCCCCATAAAAATAGGCCCACTCGATAGCGAATCGTTCAATCTATGGGACTATATGGAAAATTTTTAATCCAGAATGAAAATTTGGGAAATATAAGACGGAAAAGTCTATTGCGTCGCACGATCTGTCACACACTGACACTTCCGTCGCTTGGTTGCGAGAACGAACAGTCGAAACCCCATAAAAGTAGGCCCACTCGATAGCGAATCGTTCAATCTATGGAGTTGAGTATAAAATTTCTAATCCGGAGTGAAAATTTGGGAAATATAAGAGAGAAAAGTCTATTGCGTCGCACGATCTATCACACACTGACACTTCCGTCGCTTGATTGCGAGAACGAACAGTCGAAACCCCATAAAAGTAGGCACACTCGATAGCGAATCGTTCAATCCATGGAGTTGAGTATAAAATTTCTAATCCAGAATGAAAATTTGGGAAATATACGAGGGAAAAGTCTATTGCGTCGCACGATCTGTCTCACACTGACACTTCCGTCGCTTGATTGCGAGGACGAACAGTCGAAACCCCATAAAAGTAGGCCCACTCGATAGCGAATCGTTCAATCCATGGAGTTGAGTATAAAATTTCTAATCCAGAATGAAAATTTGGGAAATATACGAGGGAAAAGTCTATTGCGTCGCACGATCTGTCTCACACTGACACTTCCGTCGCTTGATTGCGAGGACGAACAGTCGAAACCCCATAAAAGTAGGCCCACTCGATAGCGAATCGTTCAATCCATGGAGTTGAGTATAAAATTTCTAATCCAGAATGAAAATTTGGGAAATATACGAGGGAAAAGTCTATTGCGTCGCACGATCTGTCTCACACTGACACTTCCGTCGCTTGATTGCGAGGACGAACAGTCGAAACCCCATAAAAGTAGGCCCACTCGATAGCGAATCGTTCAATCCATGGAGTTGAGTATAAAATTTCTAATCCAGAATGAAAATTTGGGAAATATACGAGGGAAAAGTCTATTGCGTCGCACGATCTGTCTCACACTGACACTTCCGTCGCTTGATTGCGAGGACGAACAGTCGAAACCCCATAAAAGTAGGCCCACTCGATAGCGAATCGTTCAATCCATGGAGTTGAGTATAAAATTTCTAATCCAGAATGAAAATTTGGGAAATATACGAGGGAAAAGTCTATTGCGTCGCACGATCTGTCTCACACTGACACTTCCGTCGCTTGATTGCGAGGACGAACAGTCGAAACCCCATAAAAGTAGGCCCACTCGATAGCGAATCGTTCAATCCATGGAGTTGAGTATAAAATTTCTAATCCAGAATGAAAATTTGGGAAATATACGAGGGAAAAGTCTATTGCGTCGCACGATCTGTCTCACACTGACACTTCCGTCGCTTGATTGCGAGGACGAACAGTCGAAACCCCATAAAAGTAGGCCCACTCGATAGCGAATCGTTCAATCTATGGAGTTGAGTATAAAATTTCTAATCCAGAGTGAAAATTTGGGAAATATAAGAGGGAAAAGTCTATTGCGTCGCACGATCTGTCACACACTGACACTTCCGTCGCTTGATTGCGAGGACGAACAGTCGAAACCCCATAAAAGTAGGCCCACTCGATAGCGAATCGTTCAATCCATGGAGTTGAGTATAAAATTTCTAATCCCCAGTGAAAGTTTGGGAAATATAAGAGGGAAAAGTCTATTGCGTCGCACGATCTGTCACACACTGACACTTCCGTCCCTTAATTGCGAGAACGAACAGTCGAAACCCCATAAAAGTAGGCCCACTCGATTGCGAATCGTTCAATCTATGGAATTGAGTATAAAATTTCTAATCTAGAGTGAAAATTTCGGAAATATAAGGAGGAAAATTCTATTGCGTCGCACGACCTGTCAGACACTGACACTTCGGTCGCTTGATTGCGAGGACGAACAGTCGAAGCCCCATAAAAGTCGGCCCACTCGATAGCGAATCGTTCAATCTATGGGAGTATATAGAAGATTTTTAATCCAGAATGAAAATTTGGGAAATATAGGACGGAAAGGTCTATTGCGTCGCACGATCTGTCACACACTGACACTTCCGTCGCTTAATTGCGAGAACGAACAGTCGAAACCCCATAAAAGTAGGCCCACTCGATAGCGAATCGTTCAATCTATGGGAGTATATAGAAGATTTTTAATCCAGAATGAAAATTTGGGAAATATAGGACGGAAAGGTCTATTGCGTCGCACGATCTGTCACACACTGACACTTCCGTCGCTTAATTGCGAGAACGAACAGTCGAAACCCCATAAAAGTAGGCCCACTCGATAGCGAATCGTTCAATCTATGGGAGTATATAGAAGATTTTTAATCCAGAATGAAAATTTGGGAAATATAGGACGGAAAGGTCTATTGCGTCGCACGATCTGTCACACACTGACACTTCCGTCGCTTAATTGCGAGAACGAACAGTCGAAACCCCATAAAAGTAGGCCCACTCGATAGCGAATCGTTCAATCTATGGGAGTATATAGAAGATTTTTAATCCAGAATGAAAATTTGGGAAATATAGGACGGAAAGGTCTATTGCGTCGCACGATCTGTCACACACTGACACTTCCGTCGCTTAATTGCGAGAACGAACAGTCGAAACCCCATAAAAGTAGGCCCACTCGATAGCGAATCGTTCAATCTATGGGAGTATATAGAAGATTTTTAATCCAGAATGAAAATTTGGGAAATATAGGACGGAAAGGTCTATTGCGTCGCACGATCTGTCACACACTGACACTTCCGTCGCTTAATTGCGAGAACGAACAGTCGAAACCCCATAAAAGTAGGCCCACTCGATAGCGAATCGTTCAATCTATGGGAGTATATAGAAGATTTTTAATCCAGAATGAAAATTTGGGAAATATAGGACGGAAAGGTCTATTGCGTCGCACGATCTGTCACACACTGACACTTCCGTCGCTTAATTGCGAGAACGAACAGTCGAAACCCCATAAAAGTAGGCCCACTCGATAGCGAATCGTTCAATCTATGGGAGTATATAGAAGATTTTTAATCCAGAATGAAAATTTGGGAAATATAGGACGGAAAGGTCTATTGCGTCGCACGATCTGTCACACACTGACACTTCCGTCGCTTAATTGCGAGAACGAACAGTCGAAACCCCATAAAAGTAGGCCCACTCGATAGCGAATCGTTCAATCTATGGGAGTATATAGAAGATTTTTAATCCAGAATGAAAATTTGGGAAATATAGGACGGAAAGGTCTATTGCGTCGCACGATCTGTCACACACTGACACTTCCGTCGCTTAATTGCGAGAACGAACAGTCGAAACCCCATAAAAGTAGGCCCACTCGATAGCGAATCGTTCAATCTATGGGAGTATATAGAAGATTTTTAATCCAGAATGAAAATTTGGGAAATATAGGACGGAAAGGTCTATTGCGTCGCACGATCTGTCACACACTGACACTTCCGTCGCTTAATTGCGAGAACGAACAGTCGAAACCCCATAAAAGTAGGCCCACTCGATAGCGAATCGTTCAATCTATGGGAGTATATAGAAGATTTTTAATCCAGAATGAAAATTTGGGAAATATAGGACGGAAAGGTCTATTGCGTCGCACGATCTGTCACACACTGACACTTCCGTCGCTTAATTGCGAGAACGAACAGTCGAAACCCCATAAAAGTAGGCCCACTCGATAGCGAATCGTTCAATCTATGGAGCTGAGTGCAAAATTTCTAATCCGGAGCGAAAATTTGGGAAATATAAGACGGAAATGTCTAATGCGTCGCACGATCTGTCACACACTGACACTTCCGTCGCTTGATTGCGAGAACGAACAATCGAAACCCCATAAAAGTAGGCCCACTCGATAGCGAAACATTCAGTCTATGGAAGTGAGTATAAAATTTCTAATCTAGAGTGAAAATTTCGGAAATATAAGGCGGAAAATTCTATTGCGTCGCACGATCTGTCACACACTGACCCTTCCGTCGCTTGATTGCGAGAACGAACAGTCGAAACCCCATAAAAGTAGGTCCACTCGATAGCGAAACATTCAGTCTATGGAAGTGAGTATAAAATTTCTAATCTAGAGTGAAAATTTCGGAAATATAAGGCGGAAAATTCTACTGCGTCGCACGCTCTGTCACACACTGACCCTTCCGTCGCTTGATTGCGAGAACGAACAGTCGAAACCCCATAAAAGTAGGTCCACTCGATAGCGAAACATTCAGTCTATGGAAGTGAGTATAAAATTTCTAATCTAGAGTGAAAATTTCGGAAATATAAGGCGGAAAATTCTACTGCGTCGCACGCTCTGTCACACACTGACCCTTCCGTCGCTTGATTGCGAGAACGAACAGTCGAAACCCCATAAAAGTAGGTCCACTCGATAGCGAAACATTCAGTCTATGGAAGTGAGTATAAAATTTCTAATCTAGAGTGAAAATTTCGGAAATATAAGGCGGAAAATTCTACTGCGTCGCACGCTCTGTCACACACTGACCCTTCCGTCGCTTGATTGCGAGAACGAACAGTCGAAACCCCATAAAAGTAGGTCCACTCGATAGCGAAACATTCAGTCTATGGAAGTGAGTATAAAATTTCTAATCTAGAGTGAAAATTTCGGAAATATAAGGCGGAAAATTCTACTGCGTCGCACGCTCTGTCACACACTGACCCTTCCGTCGCTTGATTGCGAGAACGAACAGTCGAAACCCCATAAAAGTAGGTCCACTCGATAGCGAAACATTCAGTCTATGGAAGTGAGTATAAAATTTCTAATCTAGAGTGAAAATTTCGGAAATATAAGGCGGAAAATTCTACTGCGTCGCACGCTCTGTCACACACTGACCCTTCCGTCGCTTGATTGCGAGAACGAACAGTCGAAACCCCATAAAAGTAGGTCCACTCGATAGCGAATAGTTCAGTCTATGAAGCTGAATATAAAATTTTTAATCCAGAATGAAAATTTGTGAAATATAAGGCGGAAAATTCTACTGCGTCGCACGCTCTGTCACACACTGACACTGCCGTCGCTTGATTGCGAGAACGACCAGTCGAAACCCCATAAAAGTAGGCCCACTCTATAGCTTATTGTTCAATCTATGCAGTAGAATAGAAATATTCTGATCTAGAAATCCAGCAAAATTCTAATGCGAAATTTCGCAGCTATAAGCGATGATATTTGACTGTTTAACACGTTATGTCAATTAATATTGGTTAATATGGGAAAGCTATTGGCCTATTCCTTAGGACATGGCATGATCTATGCAGTATTTTTGAGAAATACTTGTCGAGAGTCAATATGTCGAAAGTATAAACGCTGATACCCTATTGTGAATCTCATTTTTACAAGTATTTATATTTTCTTCGTTTTGTTTGGAAATTGGATCGTAAGAATGGAAAAAAAAATTAAAAAACGATTAGAATTCTTCCGTTTCTAACCTATATCAGCCATATATCGCATTGAACAATCGATATCTATAATCTACGGTCGATGACACGTTCCTATGCTGTCGTGTGTAGGTGCGTATGCTATCGTGTGTTCGTGCCTATGCTGTCGTGTATAGGTGCCTATACTGTCGCGTATACGTGCCTATGCTGCCTGTGTACGAGTCGCACTCACCCCACTTCATTTCACAAATATATCACTACACGATTTGCACTATGTAACTGTTACATTTCACATCTGGTATATTACCATCGAACAAATGTTTGCACTTAGATGTCTTCATCCTGATAATGTTCTCCCAATTTCTTACACTTGTACCGAGACACATTCGTCAATATTACGACAATGTTGCAAACGTAACCTACATTTATAATATTCCGAGCTAATAACCGATACTGCACATTAATATTCTTGAATATATATTTCGATGATTGCCACAATCGAAACATCAATCTGTGATATCACTACATCGCGAAACGTTTCGAATAAATAACGGAAGTTTTACTTTGATGCGCGAAAATATGCCATCATACGTTACCGGTATGTTAGACGAGGCGGCGACTGGAAGATGGCTGCCGTTGGCCAAGCTATGCATTGTTAACGCGGGATGATGCTTCGTCTTTGAAACCGCCATGTTGTAACTATTGATGTAGAGTATCAAATTATGTCGTTTATATTCATAATAAGAAAAAAGGATATATAAACATGTTTCTATTACGAAAATAACAAATTAATAAATGTTTATACATTATATTACATTAGTAAAAGTATAGTAAATTAAATAAATAATATAGATATAGTATAAAAATATGTTGAAAATTAATAGAATTAAAATCAACATAGAAGTCTTAAATAACAAAGAGGAGCTCATATAAATAAAAAAGTTTTAGGAACTAAAGTAACATTTTAATTGAATTTTTTATTAACCACTGAAGTTTAGTAAACTTCATAGAGGCATTGTTGGCGGTGGGTTTTGGGGGACCGAAGAGACTCGGGTTAAAATTAAAGGTTTCTTATCTCAAAATGTTTATTCTTCATACTTGAATCTCTTGCGTGGTCGAGAGTCTTTAAAGAACTGGGCTCGAGACAGGCATGCGGCTTTCCTCTCTCAATTCTTTTCGCTCTCGATCGTCCCATAACGATCGAGAGCCATCGCGGGTACAAAGCCGCCGCTATCCTTCGGTCGGCGACCGTTTGGGCCCGATTGTCGGCGGTTTGCTTTCAATATACAATATGCGATATCAGCTGAAAAACGTTCTCTACTTCATTTGGGGTCATCAGCTCTACTGTGCGTCACCTGAGGAACACTACACACGCATGCACGCAAATACTCGTACAAGAGACTCTGCCAAATCTACTCGTGTAACTCGTGTCCATAACAAAACGATTCCGTCATGTCGAAAAGCGATCTCTGGATCTCGACCTCTACCTCGCGACGCTTCTTCGCATGGACGATCGCATGGATAGCTTCCCAGGCACAAAGCGCGAGCATCGATTCTAGGGCGCAAGGTGGAACGGAAACGCGTAACCATGGCAGAAGCCACCGGAATCATGTCAACCAATGGTCGTACAGAGCGAAATACAGGTTTACAAAGCGACCGTTTGACCGAGCTTCACATACCGCCACGCATGGCCGAACGAAAAGCGGATGGAGCGGCGAGAATCCGCCTCTGCTACGTCCAGGCGTCGTTTAGGCGTTCCATAGCGCCACGACGCGTCGCGACGCGGATCGGCCGACGATCCTCTTGCAAACCGGACGGAATCGCGACGGAACAGGACCAGCTGGTGCTCGTACTGGTTCCGTTCGCTGTGGAAGAGCTACGAGTTCCACTGCGGTTTGCTCGTTTCACGGGCGACATCGCCACCGGGTGTATTGTTTGCGAAGAAAAGGGAGTTTAAACGAACGCTATAACTTAGGGGAAGTTATTAAATAAAATTCCATAACACACACATCCGCGAGTGGAGTGCTGGTTATCGTTGAGACGAGATTTCGAGATAATGGAGGATCGCACAATGAGGCACTGTAAAGGTTTAATGGAGCCATCTTGCGCGAGGAGGAACGAAAATGAATCGTTGAATCAACGATTCGACGTGTTTGTTTAATTTCATCGCCATCGATCGTTTTTAGATTATCCTGGATAACGTTCCTCGCGCGAAACGCTGGATTTCGAGTTTCACCGAATGTGGAGAAGCTTTCGACGAACAATGAGGAATTATAAAGATTTGGAGGATTGATTCCTTGCGGGAACGGACAGAATTGACCATCGAGACAACTGGCGTGTTCGTTTAATTCCGTCGAGATCCTTGCAATGTAGTATTTCTCGCGAAGGACGTCGGATTTGAAGTTGCATCGATGGGAGAAAAATCTTCGGTAAACAATAACGAGTCGCAGGAATTCAAAGGATCCATTCTCTACGGGAACGGACGGAATTAAACGGTGAATTTCCAATAGCCAGGTTCGCTTAATTTCATCGCGATCGTTGGTACGTAACGTTTTCCGCACAGAATGTCGGATTCAAAGTTTCATCGGATGTCGGAAAACCTTCGCCGATACCACATTGCACCTGGCCGCGGTTCGATTATCAATTGAACTGCAACGGGGCTTAATTGAAGCGTTAGAAATCCCGCCACGAGATTCGATAACGTTTCATTGAACCGTTTAAGAATGCATCGTTGGAACGATCGGAACGCAAACGCTGCTTGACAAGATTATACAGCTTGTTTCCTATTCCTGCGCCACGCTCATTGCCGGGTGTCTCCGTGTTCCCGGGGCCACGGAATCGATAATCGAAGTCCATTAACGATCATACACCGTTATCCTCCGGAATGGTTGCGAATAGAATGCAGCTTAGGAGACCGGCCGTGCTACCGATCCCCTAATTGGTCTTGTCGCGAGATCATCTTTCACGCCACCCTGTAATTGCGACTCGATTCGCGTAAAAAGTAACAGCTGCCTGGATCACGGCTGGGATTCGCTGGAGGAATTAAAAGTGGTTCGAAAATCTCGATCGACTGTGCATTATCGACGCTCGAGGTTCGGCGAAAAGTATTCGCAGCGACACGTGTACCTGTTTCTCACCTACGTAACAAGGTGTTTTAATTATATGTTATACGTAACAAAGTAATGCAACAAAGAGAACATATAGCTTGGAATGTTCCTTTGAAAGAATAACTCGAAACGAAATAAATACCAGTATCGGGGTGAAATGTAACACGAATGTTTTTCCCAGGATCGCAATAAATATCGTTTACCTGGGTTCATTTCATTTCATTTCGCGATATTACTGTCTCTGGTATATCATTACCTATTACTGTCAATTATAATTCATATTACGCTTTGTAACAACAGAAGCTAGGAGAAAAGTGCACGGCTGTGCGCCATATATGTAATCGAGGCGGCAAATAATGTCAGACATCCTATAATTTTCTGCATTTCTCGAGTAATTTTCAAACGGCATGTCACGACAGGAAAGAATTATTTAACCCCTTGCACTACTAATGGTGCGATTTAATTATGAGGAATATGCATCGAAGTGGTATATAAATTTAATTAACCACTGTGTAGGGACTCCACGCGAGGCAAAATTGGATAGAATTTCAGAAATTCTTCGAATTCTGTGCATGTTACAACGCGTGAAATAATTACGGTCGCGTGATTAGTGTAGCTTACGATCGTGAGGCTTAACACGAAGAATTCGTGACGGATTTCACTCGTCATTCTAGCGTAAAGGGTTAATTATAAATCGAATTTTGTTTCACAGAAGAGCAGATCGTAAACATAAACTGCGGTTAATGGACGATTAAATGGATGATTCATGCAGGTCTGGGTCAAAATTAGTACAATACTAATCAACGATGACGAAATTACATTGGAAGCACATTTTGTGTTTCAAAATCTGTGTATCTACCAATTTCTCCATAGACAACCAACGTAAAGATCCCGTATAAGTTATAATATCAATTTCCTCCTATTTTAAGCCATACAATCTCCCAATTGTGCCACTAATTTTGACCCTCCCTCCGTATAAAATTTCCACACACCGTATGAGTCCCAAGAAACACAGGAAATAATGAACCAAGCACAACAGCGTGCTTCTTCATACGATCCACCCACTCTCGTGTATTACATGTCGTGTATTCTCGTAAAGTTAATTTCGAGTGAACGCAATTATCGTGAAAATTGCGACGAATAATCAAGGATCGCAGAGGATTCGATGCGTCTCCTGTCGCGTATAATTCGAAACATTATCGAGTTTCGAATTAATCAAAGGAACCGTAGTCACGATGAAGGAACAAAGAAGCAATGTCCGAAATGCAGATGGCAAGCGGCAACAGTTTGGCATAAATTAACTGATTTTCACAATGGGCCTTTATACGAGGGCGTTTAACCTCGCGTGTGTAGCACCTATCGAGTTCATTGTTTGCGGTCGCAACACTACGCAGCCACGCTCGAAACGAACAGAAAGCGAGAGCACGCGGCACCGAGGGTTGAAAAGGGAGAGGATCGTATTATGCGGCATTGTCCCTCAGTATTGTGCCTGATCGATAGCAAGTAATAATGTGGATCTGTCTTTCGTGTGTAAACTGATAAATGGGTGTTCGATGGTGCATTAAATGGAACTGGAATATAGACGAGTGGAGATGAATTCGTTTTAGGCTTCGAGATAAGATATCTGCTTAACGAAGGTAATGAAACGTCGAATCGTTGGCGACAATTCATTTCGACACGATTGAAATTAATTGAGACGAACGATTGAGCGTTAGTCGAATAATGCGATTCGTGCAGCGTAACCATCGGCTCGGTATCGCCTTGCAATAATTATTTCCTGCGAAATACCACCGATTATACGAGGGTTTCTAGATGAGTAACGCATCCTCTGCTGCTAACTTTATTTTTCTTCCGTTATATGAATTCCGTCACGAGCTAGACTATGGTCCGAGAAAATAATCGTCGGCTATAGAAGGAAGGTACAAGTCGCGGGAAGAAGGCAATAAACCGGTGATGGTCCATTTTATTTCTTATTTAATAAAAATGGAACAAGGGCAGAGACAAAATTGACATATTTAAATATTCAATTGAAAGTATTCTTGACGACCATTAAACAAATCGCCATTGGCAATTGAAACGGTCGCTATGAATATTCAGTTTAAAAAAAATTAAATCAGTCACTGTGACGCTATATAATATGAGATTGCAATTGGGAAAAACGTATGGCCCCGTTGTGGTTGCCAAGCGATTCGCAATTTCAATGAAAAAGATCCAAGTGGGCCGAAATATGTGCTACATAATTTCGAAATTAATAGCACACGAGCAGACGATATTAATGCCACGCAATTCCCAAATTAACTGTATGCAAGCATCCAAACTAGACGCAACATAGTTTGCAAATTAAGAATGCGCGTGCATTCAAATAAGCATTCCCTACTTGGTAAATTAAAAATACACGCGTTGGTAAAATAGACGGTAACTATGATACTTTGTAGTTTCAAAAGAAGAACAAAATTCTGAAATTAGTTTCTATAAAATGCAAAAATTGCTCGCGACGTGTCGACGAACTCTCGATGGTCTCTTTAAAGTAACTTGTTTGACAGTAATAGTAATCGAGTTGAAAGCACGCGAGCCATAAGATGCTGTGTACACAAACCACCCATTGGGAGAGACCTTGTACCGGGACACGTGGTACCAGGTGCTCTGGAGTGCCTAATCGAAGGTGCACACAGATACAAGACAATCGTGTTGCAGAATCTGTCATTCAGATCGCGATCGATCATGGCCGCAAATGAGCATCTACTGTCATCAGCGAACCACACTCTATGCCTCTAAGCATACGGCAAGTCGAAATCGGATCACTCGTGGAATCACGCGAGTACCAAGTCACCCCGAGACTGTGACCTACGCGAATCGAAAAGATGTCGAGGAGTCGACGACCTAAACGTGGAACGCGTTACGCATGAACGAGCGCGAGGGTATCAGACTTGGAGATCTCTGATCTCTCCTGAGCGTTACGAATTGAAAACATTAGATCGAAGGTCCGAATTGGGAAACGTAACCTTGGCTGATCTGTCGTGAACTCGCCGGCGTGGTAATTTGGTACGTAATTCGTGGTTCTTTGCTGGCCAACTTTTCAGAGGCCCCGACGAAAAGTTGCAAATATAAACAAGAGCGGAACGTAAACGAAAATTAAAAACGAGGCTATGCAATTATTTAAAAATGTGTGTTAACCAACGGCGCGAACGACCTGCGTTTTTGCGGTCGTGTGCGACGATGCGGATGCAATTAATAATTAAATTCGAGCGAACTGGTATTAAGAATTACGAAATAAACGCGTACGAGTCTGAAGAGGGTATACGCGAAAGAGAATGCATTCCCCTGCTCCCGGAAGAAAGTTACCGATCACCAAGTTTCACATGCAAAGCGATCTCTAAAATTATTTACATTCTTCCGAGGGTGAATTCCAATGCACTGCTTTGAATTTTTGAAATTGGAATTTCTAGATTTCGTATAATATTCACGTCGAGTCTGCGGAATTTTGCATGCCGCGTTTCAAAACTGCGGGTTATAAACGAGGCTTCAACCGATGTGTGCGTCGGTTGACCACTTTGGTAATGTAAATATTGAATAGACTTCTTGGAAATTTAGGTTGTCGGTGTTTGGAATATACATACTACGAGGCAAAGCATGGCCTGTTCAGTCAAGGACGTACACGCGAGCCCAGGATAAACCCTGCTTTAATCTAACGTAGCCTAGTTGACGTTACTTTTGTCGTAAAATTTGTAAAATTCGGCAAGATCGATATAGAAGGGAGATTTATTAAACAACGAAATTAATTTTAATCGCGGGGTATGAAAAACGCACGTCCAATTGTAGTGCCCTGTGCTATATCCTCTTCTAACCTAGGATATAAACTCGCGAGACATAATATACGAGTGTGCACGAACAAGCCAATATATTACACGCATACAAAAGAAAAAAAGAAAAAAAATACAACCTCCGCGTTTTGGATTATTCATTCTGCGATATTGGAAAAATAAAAAGGATGCAACTCACCGTTGGTAGTCCGCCATATTGCATGCATCGCCTCTGCCTCGACTCTGCCTCGAATCCAAGAAACAGCCCTTTGATCCAAATTCATTTCACGCGAGAAAGCGAAAAGGATAAGAAAATAAAAGGAACTAACGCGCACATGCACGAGGTATACGTATTCCGCGTACCGAAGCACCGATATTAACATTCACACGCGTTTGCAGAAGCGGAGAACAGTGGGCATGAACGGCGTATCGGCGTTTATTGTGTTTCGTGTCAACGTGCGATCGCGATGACGGTCACGGTCGAACTAACGTCGAAAATCGTTGGACACAAGACAGATACCTTTGGGTCGTGTACGAGGTGAAAGCCGAGCGAGACACGGAGACGGAAATATTTCCACGCACGTCTCGACGAAATTTCGATTTTATTTTTCGTATATTAATGTTTCTCGACGTTTCATTTGAACATCTCCTCGAGGGGCCACCAGATGGCGTCTGCGTGTTCTCGTCTAGTCTCCGGTAAGAAAAGTACTGTTATTCTTTAAGATATTAATCGTTCGGTATATAAATTATTTATAAATTTTGATCATTTCGAGGTAACCTTGTCTTTAATATGGATTAATATTTCAGGAATTTGCATGCATCTGAATTTCATTCGCGATAATCTTCATCTGCCTTCTTCTCTGCTGAAAACCACCTTGTCTCCGCGACGGAACTTTCATAAGAAATGGTACGTATTAAATAGATTACCCTCGAATGTTATTTATCTCCTGTCTTCCTCGCAAAATCGCCTAAAATCTTTCACGAGGCATGCATGAGCAAGGTGTGGTACCGAATAAATTACTCCGTGTTTATCGTATTTATCGTCAGACTAGCGACGTGCATTTTTCCATTCCCGGACCGTTTCGATATTTTCGATGTTCCTGGTAATTTAATTTCGATCGACCACTCGCCGAAGCGATTTCGTTGGTAAAATAGGTACTGCGCTGTTTTAATTTGCGGAATATTTGCCGGTGACGAATAATCTAACGGCGGAATCCGGGACGATGACGAAGCTCTTTGAACGTGACGTGCGCCGAAGCGATTCAGAGTCGCGCACACGTGCAGTTTAGACTCGTGAATATTTACAGAGATACTCTAACTTTATAGGATTATGAGCTTCTGAGATTGCCACGTGAACGGAACAACCTGTTTGTCCGAAACGTATTAATATCCTACAGCAGCTCGCATAAATATTAATAAGCTGTTAGCATGACGGACCTGCAAGCAGCCGACGTCGCGTTATTTCGATGTTATAATATCGAATGCTGTGGTCCCCGCTGTTTTCCGCCTGGGAAATATCGCTTTGCAAGAAGTATTAAAACTAGATCCTCGAAAATCATCGGTGTACTTCCTGCCTTCGTTTTCCCTCTAATTCCTCCGGAGAGCAGACACGGAAACGCATCGACGATAGAGCTAATAAAGTTGGTAGTTAAATCCGAGGGGCAGGCTCTTAAAACGATTTATCAATTATCGAAAATTGGCGCGGAGGTTCAACACGCTTCAAGGATGTTTAACTCGGCGAGAAAACGCGTTAAAAGCGTTAAGTTTAATTAATACAGAGCTGGAGCTTTGACATCGTTCAGCCTGTGTCGTACGAAATTCTTCCATTAATTCCGCGGCATGCACACTTTTTGCCGGGAGTAACATGAACTATGTTGTTCCTGACAAAGTTGCCGCCTTAATTTATGATAATCCCGAAGATCCTACTTGAATTGCATTACGGGAGGTTAAGCACCGCTCGTTATCGGTTTTATTCATGCATCGAATAACAAACTTCCGGTTATAAGTTGAGCAGATCGTGGGCCGGGAAATTAATGCGAGTTCCAAGTTATACAATTACGCGTGGAAAATTGGCCGGCTGTAATCGCTGATAGAAAACCATTGAAACCATTAACCGGGCACGAGACGTCTGCGCGCTGTCATTACGGGGCAACGAATTCCACGGAACGTCTTCCTCCGCGACCGCCATATTCTGTTCTCCTGCTACCACTCGCAACGTCAGGATCACCCGCGTTTCTTCGGGAAAATCAGGACGATTCAAAGGTCGTCTCAGCTCAGGTACACTGGAATTCTCCGATTCCCGGACGAATTTATCAACAGCCTCGACAAACCACCCCCTGCGGCCTGGCGTCTTGGCAGCCGTCACGCGTCGAAATAACGCGGCCCGTCTTGCAGCGGAAACGAGGACGACGCACGGCGGAAGAGGTGCCTTGCATGGTTCAGAATCGGAATTAAATCCCGGCGGTATCGTCGCGGCGTGTTTGCGAGGGAGTAGCGGGCCGGCACGCTCAATCGCAATTCGCCCGAAAGCGAGCTTTGTGCCTGCCACGTTTCCGGTAAACTTCTCTCTCTCCCGGAGCGAATGTTGAACTCTCGTTCGCTCGCGAAGTCGTAGGCGTTCCAGGAAATTTCGAACAGCGGTTGTACTCGGCCACGATAAGCCGCCCTCCGGGCGAGACGACCCGTTGCTCTGGAAGCAAAGGAACTTGCCAGACGAGGAGCCAGCGCGCTATCTACCAGCCCCGATCCGACGTAATATTAACGGGGCCGAGGCTTTCCCTGCCTCGCTGCTTATTATTCGGCCCCCCCAGTGTGCACACAGAGTGCAGACGTAGCTTCAAAACGGAAAGGAACCGCCAATCTCCTCCGGAACCGCGTTTCACCTACGAGCAGCCTGTCATGGATCAGCCGATGCGGATCGATTCCCTATTTCCTTGCTCCGATTTCGCGAATGTTATACAGAATTCGTGGTACAAAACACGGTGCAAGCAAGGCGAGGTACCAGGGGTTGTTTCGGCACTTTAATCTTGGAAATTAACCTCTTAACCCTGACATACCCCTCGCGTAGACTGTACACTCGCGACCAGACGATGGGAAGCGGATTTAAAAAATTCCAGATTAAAGAATATCATTTTGAAATTTCTAGTAATATTGGCCCGAGTCTAGTAATTTTATCTGGGTACAATACCCTCGACTAACCTATAGGAAAAACGAAGAACCCTTCGGCCCAGTTTCTTCGAATTCGCGATGCGCTAAAGGGGTGAAAAAGGAGCGAATCCCAGAGGGATGTATCATCGAAGTGTCAACAATCCCAAACTCGTTCACAGATAGCGTTAACGTATTCGTTCAATTACTCGCGCGGCTCCACAGACGGGAACCGGTTTGCTCATTCCGTAATAGTCCCCAGAGGGGGCTAGATCGGTTGTTTTTCCGCGAGCTGTCGCGCCCAAGGTATCCCCGTGTCCCCGAGTAAAATTTCAATGGTTATTCGATGGTGCGCGGGGGCCGGCCGCGCCTCCCTACGTGCATGAATTGCAAAACATTGTCACGCGGTGCAACGGCACTCCTATCCCGGTGGGCTTTCGCTCGGTGTGAAACAATGTTACGCCGATATTCGATGGACTGGTTTGTTTGCGCTCGCGGCCGCGCCAGGCCATGGTCAGCTCGTTGGAATATCTCCCGTCGAAACTCATCCGTGAAGTGGCCGGTGACGGTACATATCAATTGGCAGAAGACGCGTAAACGTTCCGCGAATGATCCGCGTTGTCACGCCGACTCGTGAAACCGCCTAAACGAACCTGTGGTTCCCTGCGTCAACATTCAAGTTATACAATTACGCGTGGAAAATTGGCCGGCTGTAATCGCTGATAGAAAACCATTGAAACCATTAACCGGGCACGAGACGTCTGCGCGCTGTCATTACGGGGCAACGAATTCCACGGAACGTCTTCCTCCGCGACCGCCATATTCTGTTCTCCTGCTACCACTCGCAACGTCAGGATCACCCGCGTTTCTTCGGGAAAATCAGGACGATTCAAAGGTCGTCTCAGCTCAGGTACACTGGAATTCTCCGATTCCCGGACGAATTTATCAACAGCCTCGACAAACCACCCCCTGCGGCCTGGCGTCTTGGCAGCCGTCACGCGTCGAAATAACGCGGCCCGTCTTGCAGCGGAAACGAGGACGACGCACGGCGGAAGAGGTGCCTTGCATGGTTCAGAATCGGAATTAAATCCCGGCGGTATCGTCGCGGCGTGTTTGCGAGGGAGTAGCGGGCCGGCACGCTCAATCGCAATTCGCCCGAAAGCGAGCTTTGTGCCTGCCACGTTTCCGGTAAACTTCTCTCTCTCCCGGAGCGAATGTTGAACTCTCGTTCGCTCGCGAAGTCGTAGGCGTTCCAGGAAATTTCGAACAGCGGTTGTACTCGGCCACGATAAGCCGCCCTCCGGGCGAGACGACCCGTTGCTCTGGAAGCAAAGGAACTTGCCAGACGAGGAGCCAGCGCGCTATCTACCAGCCCCGATCCGACGTAATATTAACGGGGCCGAGGCTTTCCCTGCCTCGCTGCTTATTATTCGGCCCCCCCAGTGTGCACACAGAGTGCAGACGTAGCTTCAAAACGGAAAGGAACCGCCAATCTCCTCCGGAACCGCGTTTCACCTACGAGCAGCCTGTCATGGATCAGCCGATGCGGATCGATTCCCTATTTCCTTGCTCCGATTTCGCGAATGTTATACAGAATTCGTGGTACAAAACACGGTGCAAGCAAGGCGAGGTACCAGGGGTTGTTTCGGCACTTTAATCTTGGAAATTAACCTCTTAACCCTGACATACCCCTCGCGTAGACTGTACACTCGCGACCAGACGATGGGAAGCGGATTTAAAAAATTCCAGATTAAAGAATATCATTTTGAAATTTCTAGTAATATTGGCCCGAGTCTAGTAATTTTATCTGGGTACAATACCCTCGACTAACCTATAGGAAAAACGAAGAACCCTTCGGCCCAGTTTCTTCGAATTCGCGATGCGCTAAAGGGGTGAAAAAGGAGCGAATCCCAGAGGGATGTATCATCGAAGTGTCAACAATCCCAAACTCGTTCACAGATAGCGTTAACGTATTCGTTCAATTACTCGCGCGGCTCCACAGACGGGAACCGGTTTGCTCATTCCGTAATAGTCCCCAGAGGGGGCTAGATCGGTTGTTTTTCCGCGAGCTGTCGCGCCCAAGGTATCCCCGTGTCCCCGAGTAAAATTTCAATGGTTATTCGATGGTGCGCGGGGGCCGGCCGCGCCTCCCTACGTGCATGAATTGCAAAACATTGTCACGCGGTGCAACGGCACTCCTATCCCGGTGGGCTTTCGCTCGGTGTGAAACAATGTTACGCCGATATTCGATGGACTGGTTTGTTTGCGCTCGCGGCCGCGCCAGGCCATGGTCAGCTCGTTGGAATATCTCCCGTCGAAACTCATCCGTGAAGTGGCCGGTGACGGTACATATCAATTGGCAGAAGACGCGTAAACGTTCCGCGAATGATCCGCGTTGTCACGCCGACTCGTGAAACCGCCTAAACGAACCTGTGGTTCCCTGCGTCAACATCGGTCATCCAGCTAATTTCGCTGTCCCTTTTCGTTCCTCGACGATCCTCCGATTCTTCCACGCCCGCACGCGCGCGTACACGCTCGTAGTCACGCGGGCTGACGATTTTCACGTACGAAATTTTTGCGAAGCTTTCGGTCATCCAGCTAATTTCGCTGTCCCTTTTCGTTCCTCGACGATCCTCCGATTCTTCCACGCTCGCACGCGCGCGTACACGCTCGTAGTCACGCGGGCTTACGATTTTCACGTACGAAATTTTTGCGAAGCTCGCAGGGGTGCAGGGTTCCAGTGGGCGCTTATTCGACGTTTTCGTTGGTCGCGGGGCAATTCCTTCGGGATATAAAAAAGCTCGACGCGCGAAGGAAAGCCTGACCAGGCAGCGCAATCTGCAGCGGCCGTACGCGCGGAATCGCGCAGTTTCCGCGTCGTTTCGCCACTTTTAACGCGTTCTCCGCAGCCACCGACAACGACCCGTCCTGCGACCAGCACTCGCGCAGATTTGTCACGCCAAGCTCGGATTTATAGACTCGCGTGCCAGTTGTACGTATATGCAGCTCGTTCATTGTTATTCATTGATGGACGTAAATAACAAACAGAAGCAGCTCGTTAAACAAAGCTGAGAGAGGAAAGTATGCGGCTGCTGGAATATGCATGCGGACTATCGCTGCAGCTTCCTTCGCGAACATTCCCGATCAAACAGGAATTAATCGGATTCGTGTATCGACCATGCGTCGTCTTTCAATTTGCAGAAACAAATCCGCAACGCTATCTCGTTTTCGAAACGGGCTTGCTAATTGGAAGGAATCCGGATTTCTTCTTTTATGAATTTCGCGACACGTGCAAAATTATTAATGAGCGATGACGACCCTTGTCGATTTTATCGATTATTCGAGAGACGAAGAAAATAATTTACCATTTTCGATCTATTTTTATTGAATCGGTGAATTTTTCCTGTATTATAATTTAGGGAATTCGTCGTCTTTTGCTATGTACCGATTCGAGGGTACAGTCATTGTTGAGCGAGATGAGAAATGTCGAAACACGATTTGCACGCAAATTCTCTTGGCATTGTTAAAAAAAGTGTCATCGAATTTTAGAAAAAAAGCTGGCAATTTGAAAACGAACAAGTCGTGGAGTGTAAAGGGTTAGAACGCGTTATTACTTGAAAAGGTAAAAAAAGAAAAAATCGACAGAGGTCGTTTTCGATACGAACCCTTCGATTAGTCAATCCACCCCTCGAACATGCAACCCCGGTCTCCCCTATTCGAGGACACTTGTAAATTTCAAGCACTGTCAAACTGCAGCCAACAAAAGGCGATTAAATTTTAGCGTCGCAAGTTTGCACACAACCGATGCTCGTACCAGCTCGATTTCGCCGAGCGTTCTCTCCCTTCGAGGCTCTTTCTCGTTTTCTCGCCGGCCACACATTCGACAGCGTGCAATCGTATTTCACCCGATGTCCGGCACTTCCGATCCAGCGGAGCTCGCAGGACCAGCAGGCGACTTTTTGTCCGGGCGTCACGTACGCGACGACGACGACGACAGGGGTAAAACGGGTGCGATTTTATATCGGCGAATCCTAGCGGACGACGTCTGCATAATCGTCGGCTGTCCGATGCTCCGTTCGACGCGTCATAAACACGTTCCGCTGAAACGGGAGATGCTTTTGTGCGGAGTTTCGTAGCTAGACGGGAAATATCGTTGTTCCAACGACACTTCGCCCAACGAAAAGCTGGTGTACGTGAACGAGTTATAGTTTAGCGTCGATTAATTTCCACAATTATCACTGTCAACGACGTCTATTAAATCTTCCATTAACCTTACCCCAACTGTGGCCGGATATATCCGTTAGGCTATAATCGTGTCACTGACCCTATTGCTAAATTATTTCTTCCATTTCTTCCATTTCGCGATTTTGCTATGTGCGTTCCAAATTCTAAAAAATTCCAAGTTTTTCGTTGATTGTCCCCCTGAGATCGAAGATTTTTTCGCTATGAAGATACAACAATTCTAAGGTCGGTGGTACCATTTATAATAAAATAAAGAAACCTAAGCGTTCCAGATACTGAAACAAATTTTAACAGTGCTCGAGTGCAGTGTTAATCGAATGCTGATAAAAAGAATCCATGTTCCAAATTTTAAACGATCGAAACTCGAAGTTGAAGACAGTACGACCCCCTACGTTCGTACGTTTTTCCGCACGACGATGGATTCGGTTTATTAATCAGTTACCAATGAATGAAATACGACTCGACCCCCTACGTTCGTACGTTTTTCCGCACGACGATGGATTCGGTTTATTAATCAGTTACCAAGAATGAAATACGATGAAACACGTGCAACTCGTAGAAGCCGAAGAAGAATTACCTTTGTCAACAAATGCAAGCCCTACTCGAAACTCGGAAAGCATGGATGCAAACGCGAAACTCATCCAAATCCGTGACACTGTTTCGAACTGTCCATCCCAGCGAACGACCACAGAGATAGACGTATAATGGGAACCCGAATTCGACACATGGCGAATCCACGTTACACCGCACTCCGGATGCCCTAGCAGTTACCAGTAATTATTTCACGCTCGCATGTCCCGTCGATTCCAGCGTTCAACGAGGACCGTCACAACGGTTGCTGGTCCCCTAGCTTCTTTAAAGGGCGTCGCGTCTCGTTACAATTGCCCCAGCTATTCGACAGGTATCCTGCGCGAACTTGGGGCCAGGAAATCCGCGAACGCTCCGGGCGTCGCAGAGGCGGCAGTTTGAAAGAGTGGCGCGGAAATTGCCGGCTGACCTAATCTCGGCGCAGCTTTTCGCGTGGCCCATGGAAAACTCGAGGCTGGGTGTTCAGCGAAGAGGTTCTTGTCTCCGAGGATACGTCGCGTGCGCGTTTTCCGCGTCGCTTCCTGAAATATTCCTCCTCGATCGATCATGGGAGCGTCGCGATGAAAAAGTAAAATTGAAAACAAGACGAAATCTCTGCATAGGTGGGTCTCGACCGCGTCACGACTTGTTCCGGTTCACCGGAAGAAGATTCTCGAGCAGACTGGCGCTGTTATCTGGGATAGGGGACCATTTCATTAATTCCGCGTGCCCGTTTGCTGCAAAATTCGGTCCCCATTCGGATCATCGAGCGAGCTACTGCCACGGCGATCTTATTTCGGCTGGGGCACGCAGAGATCTCGGCAGAGTGCAGAGATCTCGGAGATTTTCATTTGAATTTTGCCTTCGCGAGTATCGAAGAGAATCTCTCGCGGAAACTGCCAGATTTGTTCACTGATTATCATTTTTATCGGTCGCGTGGATGAAGATAAACACGTTGCTTGGTTTCACCCGCGAAGATTTTAAGTCTGCGGATAGGGCAACAGCGATGGCGGCACAGCGTCGGCTGCTCGGGGCGAATCCCTTTAACGCGTTTTCAAAGCGATAGTCGCGCGAATCGCGGGATATTCACGGTCGAGTTAACGCGATAACTTCGCCGGCAGAGCAGGCAAGCCGGCTCCGACGCGTTCTGGGGCTGGTTGCAAGAGTTTTCTGGCGAACAACCCCCGTCTAGCCGGCGAGAACGAAGCGGGTATAATCGACTCTTTCGTCAATTAGCGAGAAGTTAGTCGGAAAGAGGATCAACGGTGGCTTGCGAACTAGGATACTTCGGAGACAGACAATTTGCAGGCGGGCTGACGTTCCGGGAGCTGGTTAAGCCGGAAATTACACGGCGTTTCGAGAAATTCTCGGGGAATATCGGGTATCGACAGCCCCGGGAGCTCGTGCGTCCCCCCGCTTTTAAGACACGTTTAGTCGCGATCATAAAATTTCCGGATACCGTCGCCGTCGACCGTCACGTTTTAGGAACACGATAAGGCAGCCAAACACGCCCGCCCCTCGAGAGCTGCGACTACGCTATCCCTATTAAATCGTGCCGCTTTATGAAGACTTGTACGCTTCTCAGGATTATCGCGACAGGATCTTCCCTTTTCGTTCCAGCAGCGGCCATGCTTCACAGCCGGCAGAAGTATACCTTCGAACGCGGCATTCTATCGCTGCATTCAAATCGCGGCTGGCAAGCTCGAAAGAAAGGAGGAGGAATAAGTTTGTCGCTGACACGAACGAGGGCATATTGGAAACTGGCTTTCCTTCATCGCGTCACGCCCGCGAGATAACGTTGTTTAACGACATTTTTTCGAGCAAACGTCGAGACGCTTAACGACAAAGCGAACTTTTGGGTATCGACCCTAATATGCTCTCCGAGACACATCGATTGACAGAGTAGCGCATCTTCGTGGAACGAATCAGGAATAATTCTGGGACTCTCCAGTATCGAATTTCTCGAATTTAAAATTTTTGTCCACCACGTCTAACATCCCTATTGGAATTATAGGTTCTAACAGTAAAATAACTACGATATGTATATTGTCCCCCAAAGTCTTTTATTTCTCAAGGAAGGTATATGTTTCTCCTAATGCTTCTCCCGAGAGACTGACCGACCCCTGAGAGAGTGTCAAGAGGGTAGTCCAACGCCCAACTCTCATCGAATGTTTATACGAAAATTCGTTGTAGGAACTTGTATCTTGTAAACTAGATTGATTTTTGACTACAGCTAAACTTATCTTTCCAACAATCCTTAACGCCCCGAAGACAAGCACAGCCCGAAAAGCGAGGAACTAAACACGTTTATCTGCGGCTCGAGATCCAGATGATCCCCGGGCGAACGAGATACTCGAAGTTTGTTACACCCGCTTCGTTTTCCTTCGATAATCAAAGTATCTCGCCTGCCGTGCCCGTGGAACCGCAGACTGGTAACGGTTTCCCTATACCGTATGAAACTGTACCGATAAACCGCCGCCAGTGGTCGGAGAAACGCGACGAGCGGAGGATGGTCAAGAAGGGAAACGCATTAAAGGGTGAAGAAGTGGGGTCAGGCGTGTGCGCGAGCGACGGCGACGCGGAAAGGAGCCGAGAGGAAAGTGGATGCTGGGAGAACGCATCGAAAACGGAGGAAAAGCGAGGCAGACCCTCTCGAAGAGTCTCTCTTTCCGTCTTCGAATGTTATTTGTATCCGTCCTCCTCTGCCTCGTTTCGCGTTTCTATATCGCGTTCCTTCTTTCCTCGACCCACGGCCTGCCATCTTGGCTGCTAGCGATGGACTCAAGATGCTTCGGGTTATTTCCTTGCCCGTACATCCGCCAATAATATCACCCTCAACGGCGTGATATTGAAATAGAAAGATTTAGCGGCCTCGATTAGTTAACGAGGAAGACGGTAATTTCGCAGCAAGGGGTAAAGTGGACACACTCTGGTGGAACACGACGGACGATCTTCGTCAGCGCGAGACTCGAAGCTCGCACTCCTATGGCAACATTTGTCAGAACACCCCTTTATCACCCTCTCCCCGCAACTCGACAAGAGAGTCGGAGCCCTCGGCGTTCGACACCCTTAAATTCGAGGCGACTGTAACCTCTGTAGGACTAAATCGGTGGAAAACTCGCGACACAGAGGATCGAATGCCCATCGCTACTCGTCCCGTCCCTTCGTCGTCTCGGTCCAACTCTCTCCTCCGTCTCTCGGGCTTGGACCCATCGTCGACGCTCTGTTCATCCACCGCCACCCACGCCGCCCCAGCCTTCTCGTCCAGCGTTCAATCGAGCCTCCTCCCGCCCTCCGAAGCTCTCTCTCTCCCACCGTGTCTCGCCACCCCTCGCGTCTCGCGCCGGCTCCACCGCTCCCATCTAGTCGCAGGCTCGCAGTCCGCCGGCGACTCTTCGATGAGAACGACGGTTCCGTGGCTGGCGAGCGTTCTCACCGGGTGTCACGTTTCCGTCGACGCAAATAAACGCGTGTGCCAAAGTGCGTGTGCCTGCTTCCGTCTCTCCGTCCCGCGGACCGTGCGTGAAAAGCGTCGCGGGCCAGCACGCTTTCCACGAGCGTCTGCTGCCGGCAAGCTCGAATTTTTCCAACGCCTCGTCCACACGCTCCACCACCACCACCATCGTCAATCCTGTTCATATCGAGGACCAGTTACGGAAAAATCGTGCATCAATTTTGGAGAGTGTCGACACCTCGATTGCAGCGAGAATACTCGTCCAGATCCAGCCACGCACGCGGATCTCTCTATACACCGTTGGTAGGCAGTTGTTCCGGTGTTTGTGAATGGGAGTTGTTCGATCGGTTGTGCGATTTCGATTTCGGGGATCGAGAAAGGTAGAGTCGGTGAAGGGAAGGACTGATCGACGAGGGGACGCGGGTTTCGATGGTTGTGTCGGTGTTGCGGCAGACAGCGCAGGGTGAAGTACCTTTCGCGGTTGCAACCGAGTAGACTGGAGAATCTCGGGAATTCTGCGGTCGCGTTGCTCCGAGCAGGAATACCGCGGGTTCGTTGCGATCATTTTTGGAAGGAATGCTGGCTCGAGGACGAGTCAACCCCCGTTCCGGTCGCGAGCGGAAAAGATTGCGCGCACGGCTTTCCGTTCGCGAGTCTCTCGTCGTGCTCGAAATCGCGCGGTGAAACGCGAATGTCGTTGAAAGGAGCGTTTCCGTCTCGCGATGAGGAAAAGCGTTTTTCCGTGCGCGTGGACAAAGGGCTAATTAAAGAACCGGCTTCCAACGGGGCCGCGAGGCAAACTATTCAGACATCGCGGCACGCCGTCGAAGAGGGTGGAAAGAGACCGATGGACCCGTGAAATATTCCCGTCTAGTAGGAGACACGGCGAACCGGTGGTTCAATCTAAATTTAAACTACGCAGAGTCACGTTTCAAAAACGTTTGAACCTCGTTTACCTCCCGGAGAACGGGCGAGCAAGTTTAATAAAGGCGGCCGGGGTGGAGGGTAGTTCGCAGCGAGACCAACTTTCTTCCCGAGGACTTTTAATCTCGTGATCCGTCGGCCCGTATCAATCTCGAGTGCCGAGGGACAGAGACAAAGAGAGAAAGGTCGCGTTGTTTCGAGCCTCGTCGTCGGCCGTGTTACGTGAAAACTCGCAACCCTCACGGCCAGGGGTGAGCCTCGTGCGTTAACCCTTCGCGAGCTGCAAGGGCGACGCACACGCGGCCTAATTAAATCGTCTCCGGCGAGCAGAAATATTCGCGTACACCCGGGGCTCGGTATTTACGGGGAAATTTATGGAAAAATGTATGGAATAATTTATGGAAAAATTGGTGCCGTGGCTCGATTCCTCCGTCTCTTTTTTTCCTCATACGTGGAATATCGTTTAGATTTATGACGCTCGGACGGAAGGGGTAGCTTCGACGATGTATCGTTTTCGCGGATGATTAAAGAGACGCGTTTCTTTCCGCGAGTATCGCGCGAGTGACTAGTGCGCTTTCGCGTCGGGCCCGATTAGGGGGTTCGCTTTGTGCAAAGTGGAGTGATCGGGGGGGTGAGAAATGGACGAAGATCTATCCGCGCGGAGTAAGTGATTCACGGTGACTCGTGTTTTCGTCAAGGAAACGAACGTAGTAAGTGTTAGAAACGTTATCGAGTAGCGGAAGCTCCAATTGTAGCAATTCTTCTCCCATTACCATTCATTCGTTCGGAGCTTTTGCCTCTGCGAGAATAACGCGCCCGACTGCGATTCGTGAAACGCGAACGACCGAGGGTTAGAGGCAGCGCGATAGTCGCCGAAGGTAGCCAGACTTTTGATCTTCCGTTACGCTGCACCCCTTGCCGAATCAAGCCCCCGATTGTTGAAATCGAGAGAAAATCGATGCTCGACGTGAGACGTAATACGCGCGTTTGCCAGCGAACGGCACGGGGCTCGCCGTGGTTCGTTTCGCGTTTTCACGTGAGCTTGCATCATCAACGACGTACATTTGCAAGGTTGTTCGAGATCGATCTCGCGCAGCCTGCGGATTTTCGCTATTCGGGGTGCGTGGGCGCGACAACGCCTTCGACAGATCCCCGCGCGATTTCTCGTCGACGTTCAGCCACGATTCGTAGAAAATGATCGCGGGATAAGCATACCGATCGATCCATCCGTTGTCCTCCGCACCGCGACTCGTCCCGCCGCAGAAGTCGTTACACGGGTTTCGCAACGCGGAAATGACGCGACGTGACAAATGAAGCTCGACGGTACCGATCCAGCTGATTCTATTTCTCCTAACAGCCACTTTACCGTTTCCCCGTTACACACAATCCCAAACGCGTGTCCAACCTTGCGAGATGTTAAATAGAAGCTTCTGGAGACCCCGGTTGGGAGGAAGCCCCGTGACCCACACGATCCGACGTTGGGAACGGATAAGATAAAGAGGTCGTAATTAGGAAAAAGACGCGACGAGTCGACGGTATCGCTGTCAAAGGAATATCAACGCCGGCGTGGCATAAATATGTATACGCGTTATTTGCATCGCAAACGCGGTGACGATCTCCGTTCCCGATATCGCGACGATCGTCGAGATCGCGGCCGATATCTGACGTCACGGAGCCAAATTCGTCGAACGGAAGAACGATGCCGGGCCATCGGTATTTCGGTTGCCATCTGAATTTTCACCGCGTTCCTCCCGTCACATTTTAATGCATGACCATGCACCGTCGGCCGTCGACCGGTGCACCGTACACGTCGGTACATTCCTTCGACAGGTCGACTCCTCGTCATCGTTGTTCCTTTTTCGATCGGAGCCCTTGGGAACCACCGACTCCCACGTTTCTCTTCGAGGCGGACAACGTCGGTTCGCGTTTGGTCTTCCTGCCCCGATCCGCGTTATCCCGAATTTACCGGGAATTCGTACCCCGACGAGCACCTAGGAAGAATAACGGGGTGACGTCGAGGGTTAAAGGCGATAGGTGACGCGAGTTAATCATCGTTTCCGGCAAATCCTACACG
>NW_016908822.1:884738-911791 GCF_001483705.2 Eufriesea mexicana | reverse complement strand
GTACTCGCAAAGTCCACCAAGGACCATTAAACTTCCTGGACGACCCTTTGAACGCGGTCGGGTTGCCAGTTTCCGGCGCGATACCAACCGATGCATCGGAGCTCGGACGATCAGCGATCGGAAGCATAAAACCCGGCTGGTCAGGGTAGGGGTTGCGTACTTTGCCGACGTTTTACGGCTTCATTAAGGCGCCGTTACGAGGTGGATACCGGGTGCTGAACAAAGTGAGCTGAACGGCGCCGCGATAAACCGCGCCGATTTATGAATACCGTGAGAGCCTTAACGACCGTTGCTAATCATTTCTAGGGTGGCAGGATGGTTCTCGTATCTGGCGCGATTACCGCGCAAATTCGAAAAGCCGGGATAACGACCGGGCCGATGGAATTCCCTGCGAGAGATCGCTCGGCCGATGGATCGATGCTCGAAGAAAGGAGGACGAATAAAATAAACCGCTTGTGGCTTTAGAAATGCATTAGCCTAGTTCGCCGGTGCAACGAAGCAGCTGGTCGCCGAAGGGAAATTGGGTATATTTGGCGAGGTAGTCGCGGCGAGTAGACATTTTTTCTCTATTTCGCGGAGTTCGCGTTTGCCGAATCGATCGGGGGGACGGCGAATTTGAAAAATAATTTATCCCAGCGTCCACGCTCGCGTAGATTTTCTACTTGGAACGGCGTTCTTCCCCGAACAGTACGAATTCCGATGCCAGAAATCCCCCGGCGCGTTGGCGCACGCGCGCGAACTTCAATTAGCGGTCGCTGGCAATTAACAATGTACACGGTACTCGTTCGCCGTGGCCGAAAATTCGGAGGAACAGCGGATACGCCGCGAATTAACGATTAAACCGATCGAACCGCCCCTATCACCTCTATTTTTCTCCCTCCACGCAGCCCTGTTCGTGTCGCCGATTTATCTTCCCGCATTTTTCTCTCTGCGGAACAATTTCGTGAACCTCGCAACGGGATACACCGAATTTCGATTCAATATCTCCCATCCCCGTCGTTTCGCCTATTCCCATCTACTACTGCTTAATAAAAATCCCACGATTTTTATCCTCCCTCTCTAACGACACGAACATCCCCATCTTATTATACGGTCAACCCTCTCGTAACGCGGTGCTTTGAAAACGCGATGCAGAAATTGTGGCATACCGCGGTTTCCGTATAGCGCAGCTTTATAAACTCGGATAACCCTCGAATCTCGCGAATGTCGGATAAATGTTCTCGTTTCCGCTTTAACGTATAGACCGTTAGAATTATCGAAAATACTCCAACTAAATTCCCCTGGTTTTCGCGTGATATAGAATTTTCCGGACACTTTTCGTCTCGATATAAATCGCAGCGCGTTTCCATCGAATTACGCGAGGGTTGGCCTAATATTATGCACAGTCGACCATAAAAATTCTCCGTCCTAGTCTTACGAATCCTCGTTTACCCGATTACCGTGGTTACCGAGGTTACGAAATTCTTTGTCGCACAGGTGAACCCGGTGAACCCACTCGGCACCCACTGGACCCCCAGGAATTCGAGGAACCCGGAATTCCAGCCGGCAAGTGGGAGAGGAAGAACGAATAGCAGGGCAAAGGTGCGCGGAGCGATCGATGGCGTGGATCGACGGCGCGTAGGATCGAGCGAAGGTCACGACACCTGGATCGCCCGCAGATCGACGGCGACTCGCGCGGTGCGATGAATATCGTGCGCAAAGGCGCGCGAACGTTTAATCTCGGCGCAGTTGGGCGAAAGTAGACGATGCTTGACGATCTCCCGTCGAGTGTTTCTGCTCGGAGCGGCACCGTGACTGACGTTCGACTGGCTCGTTGAATCGATCCGGCATACCCGGACGGGTTAGCACGCTATTGTCGTGTAGCAATCATGCCGATCGAACTGGCCAATCGTTACTAGAGCGGAGACGGCGATGGCTCGTCGTGCTGCCGGTCCGGGGACGATTGATCTTGGTGCTCGCGCGTGCTAGTGACTTGCCAGTGTCAAAGTGGAATTATGCTCGTGCACATCGCGATGTCTCTGCGACGCGCCGCAAGCTTTTCGCCCTCTACCCTGTCCACGTCTATGGGTAAGTGCGCTTCACTTCCAATCTAACCTTTTTCTTCCAATTTAGGACTCGAGCTTAACACTGAACCCATCGCGAGAGTTAAACGATAGATAGATGTAGATTGAAACTTCAACAATAAGCTAACTTTGAATTTTTTCATAATTTTAAATCGTGGTCGATTCGTGAAAGAGGATTGTTCGAATTTTTCGTCGCGTAGCGAATATTTTTAATCTCACGCGTATCTGCTGACCCGAGCACGAGACGTTTTATCATTAACACCATTTACATTTGTGCGGATATTTCTGGCGCTTCGTGGAAGCCATGTTCAATTTTCTCTGGCAATATTTCGTGGATAATTTCGAACACGTCTCGCGAAGGTAAACAGACGCGACGTGTTAAAAAGAAGCAGGCTATAACGCGAAAACATAGTCGGATGGGGTTATATGTTTAGATGAACTTCCTTTATTGTTTTCGTGTACGGAATCCATCCCTGGTGCAGTCTCCGCGTGCTACGGGATTGGCTGTATACCGCAGGGTCTCGATTATTTAGAGCTTCCTCGTTTATACATAACCTTCCGATTCCTTTCTGCCTCAACAAAGTCTCCTCTTCAGATGTTCATTGTAGCGGTAACGGTGAAAAACCGGCGCTGTAAAATATTCGATTAACTCGGTTAATCAAGGTCTTACCGACTTTAATTGATGCCAAGTTTTACACGATGCTCCCGGGGCGCCACGATAGAATTTTCATTACGGTACACCGTGCCGTTTAATTCGTGTAATATATCGCGTTTGAACGCTCTGTACTCGAAGCTTTCCCGTCGTAAAGAGAAACTTTCCGCTTCTCGGTAACGTGGAAAAAAAGTTCCAGTCTAAATCGGGCTACGGAATTGTTTCATTTCAACCATTCCTGCATTTTGTTAGGTTATTTTAAATAACAATGATTATTCCCGGGCTTTCGAGATTCGAGTTGAAGTATCGGGACGAGTGGCGATTGAAAATCTGCTCTCGAGTGCAAAGGGTTAATTAAAATCCTTAATCGTCGAATATACCTAGTTCCCGACGTCGTTCAAAATTTTTCAGTCCGATGATACTCGTTCTATTTCGATATTCCGAACGACTGCGACACTCGTAGCCATAATCATGGCCGCTGCGCGAAAACAAAGCGACCGGTCGACGAACGGCGACGGGTCTGCGTGATAATAAACACTCGTGCTACGACCTTACGAGAAACGGGTAACAAACCTCGACGACTCACGTGGACTAACGGAAAATCACGGATGTTTGACTCCTCGAGGTACACCAACAGCACCGCTGTGTATTAATTCTGTCCTCGAAGGGTACCGCGTGCTGTGTGTCGAAAAATCGGAAGATCGGACGTTAATAAACACCGGTGTCGCGACTTTGCGAGAAACGAGTGACGAGTTTCGACGACACCGCGTGGAGCAAATGAAAATCGAGGAAGCTGGACTCGTCATTGTACTCTAACAACACGACTGTGTCGCGCTAATTCTATCCGAAAGGGTATCACGTCGGATATCAAAAGATCGGGAGATCGGACGCGTCCCGTGGTATCGCGCGACGCGTTCTCGAACACGGTTACGCCTATGGTCGAGTGATTCTCCTCTGTTTTCTCGACGTATTTTGCTTTGATGGAGTTTAATCCGTTTATATCCGCGAGGTCGAAGCCTGGCTACCGAAAAGGGAACCGGCTGGAAATTTTCAATCAACGGATCGCCCGTCCATTTGCCGGATAACTTGTTTTCCCTTTGTTTGCGAATTCGAGCCCGAATTTCTCGCGCTCCCGCCAGGCGGAATAAGGCCAAAATCTCTTTGGGTTTGCTTGTTTTTCCATCACCAGTGTTTTTTTCTCTCCAACCACTGCGGCTAAGTGCGTTTGACGAGGCATCGGGAGAGAAATGTGAATCGCGTCAAAAACGTTCCTCTCGTCGATTTTCCATCGTATTTTTGGAGTGGGGGGAACAAAAAAAGGGGGAGGGGAAAAAGGCAAACGAGGAAGAAATAAAACACTCAACTGGAACAGTCTACCTTTCGACTCGATTCGAACGTCGAAACCGTTTAGCCGGCTATGGAATGTATCGACGAAAATGGCGCCGGTGCGTGTACTACCGGCATGGAAAATTCAGACACGGAGGATCTTAAATACTTTGAGAGAGAGAGGGACGAGAGGGAACACAATCGAGCGGGTCTCAAAGGAGTACGGCTCGTATCCCGTGCAACATCCGAGGATATTCACGGGGAAAGTACGCTCATGCATCAAAGTGTCGGAAATTGTTTTACATTTTACTCGTTCACGGATCACACGAGCCGTTCAGTCGGTCGAGAGCACGTAATCACACTTCGCACGCGTGACAAACGCTATTTGTCTTCAAACTTTCTCGCCCTCTCTGCGAGTGCATGGGAATGGGCCAACTTCTTTCACGCTCCTCCTCGCCCCCATTTGACACTCGTTTCGATTCCGTGCACGTGAAATGTACAGAAATTCACTCGTCATTGTTCAACACGATTATCATTATCCCTGTTATTCGTAAATTATCGGTAGATATTAAAAAATGAACGTAGAGTAGACTTTATGTATCCATCATTCAACGCTTTGTTCGTTGCTCTCGAGTATGGTCGTGTTCCAATGTAAGACCAGTTTGCTAGTATTCGTGTTGTTATATTATTAAATATACGTAATACAAATAAAACGCGTTACAGATTCTCCGTCCATAAAAATCGAGCGTGGAACCGGATCTGTGGTCGATTAATCCGATGATGTGAAAAAATAAACAATCAACGTGGAATATTTATTATTTACATTCAAGCTTCGTGTATAATATTACCAACATATCGTGAATATTAACATACAAAATAATTATTTTTATCGAGCGATTACTCGAGTCAGTGACAGGTGGAGATAATTAATTCCACGTTTTGGTGAAAAGAATATTTCATATTTAAAATAAATTTCTGCCCTTTGTTTCGCGATGTTCGTCGATTTAACGTACGAAAGGCTCATTGGCAGCTCTTCATTGTCCCGTGTCGGATACTCGCGACAGAAGAATGGAGATCGGTATGCGATTAAAGCTGATCCGGAAAAGAGGGAGGCTAGTCGAATCGTAAGCTGGAAATTACACAGGCTCACGGGAATTCGTAGAAACGATAGCAATTAGCAGAGGAAGCGAGCGCGTTGCGGCAATCTATCAGCGACACCCTCGTCAAATTTACAAAACGAATTACCCGATAGCTGAAAATCCTTGAAGTAATTAATTGTCGCGGATTACATCGTTAAATGATACCGGACCGGGCACAAACGAATCGGCGCAGCACGAAAATTGGCCGGCTCGAATTCCGCGAACAACAGAGAGAGGATTCGCTTATTTTATCGAATTCGATTGCGGACTCGAGATAACGCTGGAATATTTCGCGGAGATTTCGCGGCGGAAACGAAACAGCTAATTAAATTCTTTCAGAGAAGCCTGAATTTCGCTCCGACCCGGGCAAATGATTCATAAACAAACGGAGCGTGGATCGTCGAAGCCGACGAGCGTGAAGTTCGACGAGGCGGGCATAGCTCGGGAAAACAATTGGAAAATTACCCAACGGTCTAGCGCTTTTGGGTCCCTGTGAGCCGTCGCGACGCACGCTCCTTCTTTTAATTGGTACCAATAGACGCGATACGAGAACAGGTTATAGAAAGCAGTTCCTCTTTCAGCGAATAATGGCAAATGATTCATAAACAAACGGAGCGTGGATCGTCGAAGCCGACGAGCGTGAAGTTCGACGAGGCGGGCATAGCTCGGGAAAACAATGGAAAAATTACCCAACGGTCTAGCGCTTTTGGGTCCCTGTGAGCCGTCGCGACGCACGCTCCTTCTTTTAATTGGTACCAATAGACGCGATACGAGAACAGGTTATAGAAAGCAGTTCCTCTTTCAGCGAATAATTAGTCGTTCTATGCGTTCGATTGCGAGCCGATATTTATTTCGTCCGGGGCTGCGAAGATTGAGCTTCGTTGTCGAAAATAGTCGAAAGCAAATAGCGTCGATGGCTGCCGCCATTTCGCGGAAAATATCGTGGCAAACTGTTTCTCTTTGAAGGAAATTTACTGTTTAAAGTGGACCAAGTATTCGAGATATTTCCTTCTTTGCGGAGATAGCTCCCGAAAGCAACGGAAACAAAGTTGCATCAGCGACGTGGAAGTGGAGGCTTCGCGAAATCTCGCGGAAAATAACAAAGAACCGGAAATTCTGGGGATACAAAAGATGTTTCGGAGCTAACTGGCGCGAAGTGGCGATTAATTAAACTAATTGCCGTTATCGGTGGAAGAAACGTGACGTTTCGATTGCGGTCGGTGACGCGATATTTGTCGGCCACTCGAAAACGCGGCGCACTTTTGGTACGCGGCCAAAGAAGCATCCTGGGTCGCAAGACGTCCAGCACCGCGATGCATTACCGTATAATTTATCCACGGACAGCGAAGATTTACGTACGTCGCGTCCTGCATTGCGAAATATGAGTTCGCATCGTGCACTTCCTGCTGTTGTTCCGTCGAAGTGCAACGAGCCAGGATTAATATTGACAGTCGACGATACCCTGTCCGAAACAAAGAGACGAGACGCAGAGGTGTGTCAAAGGGAGTTGCCCGGCTCGAGAGACGTCGTTTCCGACGAACGTTAACGACGGAAGCTCTGATAATTTTTTCCGCTACCAGGGGAACGCCTGTGTGGCGGAGGGGCCTGGTCAAGAGGATTCCTGAGATGCTCGCGCAGGCTGGAACTCGGAAGCAGCGCCTTTAATGACATTCTTTGGCATACGAAACGGTTCCGGGGAATTACCGAAGCGAAACGCCTGTCAGCCGACTGATCTCCTCCCATGGAACAAGGGCGAACGCGATGGTAATTGCTAGAGATCGTTGTAAACGGCGCTGCAAGGGTTTCTCCGTGCATTCCGCCACGACCACAAGCATTACCGTCCCGCCTGAATCTGAGCTCGCGAGGGTGAAATTTACGCGCGTACCACCCTTCCTTCCGTTCCTCGTCGTATGCAAATAACAGTGACACCTCGTCGTGCGTGGTGGTCGGTTTTTACAGGGAACGGAGGAGGCGTCCGACGACGAGGTAACCCGTGGTTAATTAAACGAAAGGGAATCTCGAAGTCGCGCTTCGAACGCTCACGGGGCGACATCGATTGCGGTAATTATCTGTTGAATATGCAAAGAAAACGTGGCAGAATGTAGCGGCACGGGTGACACAGTTTCGCGCGATCGGCATGCGCGGCGACAAACAATATCGAAGCGACAGGAATTCCCGACTTTCAACGAGCCATTGTTCCCCGCACTATATGAAATTAATTACTCAACTCCTAACGAATATAAGTTACGCTTTAACAAAGCGATCTTGACGAGCTCGTTAGAGTATCGCGCGCAGTTTCAAATTAACGACCGTCCCTGATTGCCTGTAGCTCTTCGGCTCATTGTTCAATTATTAACAGTTCGCGTATTGTTCGCGAAACGTTTAACGGTGCGCGAGCATCGCCGGTTCCTCGAGCACCGGCGGGACCCTCTTTGGCTCACGGCGCCAGGCCTCTCGAGCCGGCCCTGGCTCCTTCGTCTCCGATTCTTCTACTTTCGATTCAAAGCCACCTGAATTTTACAGCCATCTTTTCCACGCTCTGCCGCAATTTCCGGCCAATCTTTTAGCCAAGCTTTGATAGAATTTTTTATGTACATTTTCAGACACACCTTCGCGCATTTGGTATGGGCTTTTATTTTAGCGAGCGCGTTGACCACCGATCTCGGACTGTGTACTTTATCGTGTTTTTCTTTATTTAAAATTATCGGTATATGATCCTGTTTGTTGATACGCGTTGGAAAATGTTTTTCTTTTATCTGCGTTTTATTTTATTACGTAACAGTTACGCAACATTTTACGCTTTTCGAAGTTTGTAACGTTGTAACCTGAAATTTTGCTGGGCATTCCTCCGTGAAGAAATTCGTACAAATATTATTTCGTTGTAAACACGGTACACCAATTTTAACGCAGTAATGTGGTTTGAGTTAAAAGCGTGTTATATGTCCGGTTCTAGGTGAAAGAACGGAGACCAAACACCTGGTCATCAATGTGTTAACGTTGAATTTATCATGGAGTGAATGATTGTCTTTGAAACTTGACGTTATCGCCTTAGTCGCTAATCTTGGCAATTTTTCTTCCAATATGCATACGTGAAATCCATCTTTTAATACTACAGAGTAGTGCTCTTTTCATTCACCGGTTATTTGACCGCGGTAGATTTAGTGATAATATGACAGTGGTTTTATAGTTAGAATTATTTAAAATTAATCTGTATCTTTGAATGGTTTTTACTGTTTCAAGTCGATCATTTCAGAGCGTGATCTATAAGTGTATTAACAAGAGGATGATAGATGTCACGCATATGTTTGCACGCGTACATGTATATTACATTGTATCATCCGATCTCTCGATATTAAGACGTGATTTACAGCCACTCTTAACACGTTTGATAAAATATCAGATAGATCTTCGATGGATCTTTGAGAGAAATTTGGCAGGATTTTTCGTCGGCCCTCTGATAGAATTTTATACACATTTCTGGGTAGATCCCAGATAAAATTTTAGGCGGATTTTTAGATTGACCTCTGATGGAATTTTAGGTAGATTGTTAGCCGGGTCTCTGGCAGAATTTTAGGGAGGATTTTAGGTAAATCTCTGATAGAGAATTCGAATCCAGCTTAAATATTCATATCTCTGCGAAGCTGCCTGTGAAGTTAGGATCTCGGGGAATTCTTGCGAGAGTCTGAACAGGTTCGAAATGAAAAGTAGTGGATGCCATTGGAGCAATTCAATTTGGAAGTTATCGAGTCACCTCGGTCGAATTCGATGTAGATCTCCAATCTAGCATTTGGATTTCCTTCAACTAAGTATTGAAAATTTCTTCCCTTATGCATCCCCGAGCTTGAAAGGAGTCTAAAGAAAACGTGGATAATTAAACAGGATAAGTAGAGCGAATTATATCAAGAACCATCGTATCGTTTCGATTAAAACCCGTGGATCTTGAAACTGACGAAGATTTCTAAAGAAGCGCGTAAATTAAACGCAGCAAAGTAAAACGAACTTAGCCCTCGAATGGAAAATTCTAATTTCCCGCCAAAACTTGTTTCCGTCCATCCCGGTAAATTCTCGAAGAAGTTTGAAAGGGTTTCAAATAAAATATATTAACCGATCCCGGAAATCATCGAACTTCTTTGGAAATCGGATGAAATTCGACGGAAACTTTCAACCGCGATCTGGGATCTACTTGGACGTAAAAATCGGGGAAATCTGGAACGCGAAATACGTAGCCAAGCGGACGGTTCCCAAAGTCTAAATGGGTTCAAAATGAAACGCAGCGGATGTAACTGGAGCGATACATCGTGGAAGTCATCGAATCGTTGCCGGTTGAAAGCGAGTCAAATTCTACGCGGAACTCCGCTGGAGAACTCGAATTTCCCTGGGAAACTTATCCATTCGCGACGCAGCGAATCGCGGCGAATTGTTCCGGCGGTCTGAAAGGGTTCGGAAGGAGACGTGGTGGATGTAATTCGAGCAATCCATCCCGGAAGTCATCGAATCGTCCGGATTGGCACGACAACGCGACGGCAGAACTGCGTCTGACACCTGCAAGGCAAATTAATTCGCGACAGCTGTCTCGGTCGTCAGAGACCGATTAAGTGGTGGGTGGAGCTGAGCGGTCGTGTAACAAATTAGGTCTGGTCCGGCTGGCTTGGTACATCGGGACGGCTCGCGGAAATAGCGATCGCGGCTCGTCGAAGCCGAGCTTCAGCGGTGACCAGATAACCTGACCGCTCCCGCCGATAAGCGAGTACTCGTCGCGGCTTCATTATCGCGCGACAATGGGGTCAGATCGCCGCGATTCCTGCCCGAAACGACTCCACGATCCATCCACCCGCTCTCGATAAAGCGGCCACGGATTTTTATAATCGCTCTACGCCAATGTTATCTGGCATCGTTCGCTTCCGCCATGCCGATAATGGGTGGGATGAATGTTGTGGCCAATCTAGTTATCGAGGCATAATTCTTCGCGTCTTCCTTTTTCCCTTTTTTTCTAATCGTCTCGATAAAAATAGCCTCGTAATTTTCCTCGATAGCATTCAACGCTCAACCTGCCGACCAGTTTATGTACGCGTACAGTCGTTCCTGCACCAGACGATCGGTTTCGAAATCGAAGCTAGATTTTTCAACGATTCAGCGTGGCTAGTAGACAATTCAACCATTGTAATTACAAAGAATCGTAATCATTTTTAGGCAATAACGGGGAAATATTTTTATTCCAATTTTGTAAAAGAACAGGAAATTTTATCAACGATTCGGCGTAGATATTAATAGTCAATATAGCGCGTGTAAATATAAAGAAACGTAATCATTTTTTGGCAATAACGAGGAAATATTTTTATTCCAATTTTAAACAGGAGCAGGAAATTTTGTTAACGATTCAGCGTAGATATTAATAGTCAATATAGCGCGTGTAAATATAAAGAAACGTAATCATTTTTAAGCATTGAGGAGGAAATATTTTTATTCCAAAATTAAATATAGGTAACTATGAATATTTTATTTTTGTAATTTACAAGTATCGCTATTCTAATTTTCTTGTACCCAGATTTATGAAAGGGTAGAAAATTTTCAATCTGTCATAGTAAATTAAGTTAGGCTACACGCGAATCCAGGAAGAAATACCAAAGGAATCGAAATAGTGAAAGTACAATAATTACACCTCGCGAAATAGTATCAGACCTATTCTGACAAAATGGAATACGCGGTTTCGACTTCTAAGTCCTTTCCACTCGTCCACCTGTAAAAGTACCATTTTCTCGCATGGTTCGAAGCAACGGGAAACGTGGACGACAAGTAATAAAAGTAGCAAAGTGGAATTTTCAATGAAAATGTAAAGAACGGCCATTTGTTCGACCGCATCGGAATTAAGCGGCGCAGCCGTTAAACGCGATCGGCAAACCGAGCAAAGTACACGGGATAAAATTAGAAAGCGTAAAGAATTAGGTTAGAATTGTTTTAATTAAAGCTAAATCCGCAGATAGCGGAGCGTTGCGAAACGGTTAGCCGAACGTTTATCAAGCTGGCATTAAGTGTTTGATCCATACTTCATCCGGCAATCGCGCAAATATTGACGTATCATGAGAAGCGCTCAAACGAATCATTGCAGCGGCCGAAACAATTTGGAACGCAACAATATTTATTTTACCACGGCAAATACAACGCGGAAGCTGGACTTATATTCCGGCCCAATTCGTTGATCGATAATGAACAAACACGACCAGATATGTAACCCCGTTTCCCACCGCGATGCGTTTTCTTCTCTCCTTCGTTTTGCGTGCAGAAAATCGCGCAGGCCGCGGCTGCACGCGCGAAAATCGTCGTCGATGCGATGATTATTTCTGGAAAAGTACGCGAAGAATAAACGGTTGTACTGTGCTCGTCGTCCTACGTTGCCGGATTATTCCTGGCAAAACCACGGATGCGTCGGCCCATTGTGATTAAAAACCAATACACGTGAAACAATAATCAGGTCATTACGAGGAGCCATGATTGGGATTGTTTCGCGAGTCAATAGCTCTCATTCCGCAGTTTTGACTTTTCGAAAATTATTTCGACGCGAATGCCTATTAATTTCGGGAATGCAGTTGAGGAGAGAGAGAGAGAGGCTAGGAGAATGGACGCGAGCGAGCAACTGCTAAACAAGGCAAAGCCAACGAAAGTTGCCCGGGAAAATCAACGGACCAAAATTTTCCCATTCACGTTCGCCTCTGAAAGCGTTCATTTTTCCGGTACGATGATAAAATGAAAATTATATTCCGATAGATCGCAGCCATGTACTCTGTTTAAATACTGTCCAAACGCTCATGATTTCGCTCCCGTCTCTATATATCGGCGATGTCATATTCGAATAAGAACGTGATCCGCGAAATTCAATTTCGAGGAATTATCGAGCCTCAAAAAATCTACCAATGTAAACAATTTCAACGAATTGGGAAAAAATTAAAACATTATCGATTAAATCTATTTAAATTCTACAGACGATGATTGCTTCTGAAGTTAATAGCGAAAGCTTATACCGGAATTAAATTTTCGTGTAACGCAAATATGAACTCTCAAGTGCGATTTTAATCACAGAAACGCGTGAAAAAGACCCTCGTTAAAAAGAAATCAAAATGTATCATCGAATCTAAGGACTTAATTTCGTCGTTAATGACTATGCTGTCGATGCAACACCAAATTCGGAGAAAACAAATTAATTAAAAAGGAAAAATAATTTCACTGCAATTACTAATAAAGAATATATCTTTCGTTGAAAATCGCATATAACAAAATAACGAATAATGAATATGAAATAATTATACAAGCGACAAAAGAGAGAAAGATAGGCGATTAGTCCAGTTAAACGGAACTCATAGCAAATAGAAACGTCATAAGAGGATCGATTGCACTTTGTATTTCTTGAACAGAAATATTTCCAATTTCTCGTCAACGAATCCACGACTGAATCCGCCCATACGTCCCTGGATCCCTTCCGTTGTTTCGAGTGGTTTAACGTTACGTTAGAAATAGCTCGTGCGGTCGTGGTAGCGATGGGACGGAACCTCTCGCGAGGCCGAACAATCGTTCCACGGGAAATATTCATTATCCCCCGGGGTGCCGGCACGAGCTACGAACTTGGAACTTTCTTCATCTTGACGCTTCAATTTCGCGCTCCTTCGCGTAGAAATCTCGCGAGTGCGCTTCGTCCTGGGACCGGTGGAACTCGCGAACAAAATAATCTCCGGACGACGGGAATATATTCGCTGCCACGCGAACGGGCTCCGCTAATTAATTAGAAGCGTTGTGTGGGTTACTTCCAGCTAATTGGCGCGGCGATACGCGAGTTACGCTCGGAACAACATCGGCCATTAATTTCACGGAGGCACGCAGCAAGGGCGCGCCCCGGAAAAACCCATAACTTCTTTTTACCGACTATCCACCTTCTCGCGACCAGTTCCACGATCGGATAAAGCGATATTTCCGAATCGCAGTCGCGAGGATTAATAAGCAATCGCGTTCCTCGCTTCGTCCGGGGACCACCCAACTCGTCTCGCGGCCCTGGTGCTCCTTTTTGCCTCTTCTTTCCGCCTGCTTCCGCAAAATATCCTGATAAAACGCCATTCGCGGAGATAAGCGGGTGAACCGGTGCCGTGGAAATTTTCTGGAACGTCGCGTCCCGACGTTCGCGTTTCATCGTCGATTGGTCTCTCATCGACGACGCCGGCGCGCTCGTCATTCCGCTCCGCGTCTCGCAGTCCTTCCGCCTCTACTCGCGTTCCTTGTTTTTATTTATACACTCGCTGTTCTCGTTCGGCTGCTTTTTTTTTACAACCACTCCACGCGAGCAACGACGTCGCGCGACTTTCGGTTACGTCCCGACAAATTCCGCCGACTACTGCGAGGGTTCGCGTTTATTTCCTCTTTACGCCTTTTCCTCGATACGTTTCCCACGATTCGAAGATTTTCGTCGACTGCGCTTGGCGAACGATGAGTAGATTAATTTAATTTAATCGAGTGCACGCGAATTTTCGTAATGGCTGTCTTTGTACGCTTACTCGAAAGACGTGGGTAACGCGTGACAAAGGGTACAAGTGGCTTCTTCCGAGCCTGAGACAGTACATCTACCCCGTCGGTAATGAAGATTCCGAGGCACGAATTGGAAAATCGTCACCGCGTGGAATTACCAATTTTTCGAATTACGTAGACAACGAACCCCTCTCACGAGGACCTTACGATCGTCTCCCCTCGTGGGATCGATGATCCGGTTGGATCGTGGATCTTTAAACCGCGTGCCATATTGGCCGTAATGGAGGGAGGGAAACGCGGAATGGTCGGGGAACGAGGACTCCATCAATCCGCTTCGCGGTTTGATTGAGTGCCAACGGAGACCTGTCAGCGGGGACTAGCATAATATCTCGCGTGTGATAATCGAGTCTCGAATTCGGGAGAATGGTGGACGAGGATTACAGATGATCGGGTCTCCGAATTACAGAACCGGGAGCTCTCGGCTCTCCAGCGGTAGACAGTTCTCTCGTGTATGGGGAATGATTTCCATCGTGTCCCAGCACGTATGCCGTCTCTTAACGCTTTGATGGACGGCCTGTTGAAGGAAATACAATGTGCCACGTGCGCCGAAATTCCTGTCGGGCTGAAGCATCCTTTACAGCCGAGGCATCAGTGTCCAGGACATGATTGAAACGTGAGTCGTCTGAAACGGCGCTGATGCGATGCGTGGATTTATTGAAAAATATCGATCACCTACTGCGAAAAGGTGGTACGAAGACGCTTTCGTCGTGAAACCTACGAAAATGTACCGTAATGACGAACGAGCACCAGCAAGGGGGAATAGAGCCAGAGCCTGTAGCCGAATGGCATTTTCCGCTCAAGTGCCGTTCCAAATTCCCCCGTTCATGGATATCGAAATGATCCGACAGACCATACATCGGCTCATCCAGTTCCGAACAAGGATAACTCTCGGAATCTTGGAGAATTTCCGATGCCGAGCACTTGCAACGATAGGCGGCATTCGTGGCCAGCCAGCCGGGCAGATTCGCAGGGAACCGAAATGGCGAAACGAGTTAAGCAAAGTACCTTCTGTACACGTTCCTTTGCAAACGCTGGCTTTTCGGAGAGTCAGCTTCCATCCAACGTAACTGCCTTTCTAGCAGGTTACCTCATACGCCGTTTGATTAACACCATGGAGAGTGTGTGGACGGCGCGGTTTCGGCATGCTGCACGTGACACTGCGGGCCTACCATCCATTATTCTGTCCTCTCTTCGCGCGCCGCGGACCTCGCATTCTCTTCCCCGGCTTAAACTGATTTTCACCGGTACTCCCGTCGCCGCTTCTCTTTCTTCCTTTCAACGTGCTCCCGTGTCCCGTTTATAATGGCCGGTACTAATCGAGACAGCCAACCCATCGCCGCTTTAACTGTCAGTTTTCGCCACTCCGGGCCCCACGGTTTCATTCGCTAAAACGTCTCCCCGATTACTAAGGCCGTCCTTTGTCACCAACTTTCAACCGCCGAATAGCGTAATTAATATTTGAGAACGGCATTCCGCAAATAGAGGAGTAATTTAACGAGGAACATTCCGTCTAATGGCTTTCCTCCGGGTCTACAGGTTTCCCGAGGTTTCCGACGTCGATCGTCGCGCTTTGTACATAATTTTCTTAATTTTTTCGGGGAAAGACAGGGACGGCTGTTTGTTTGCCCTTTGCTGTCGGGTGTTCGGCAGCCTTCGTACAGCTTTACACGCGAATCGAATTTCTGCGTGATCCTTTTTCAACGACTCCCTTTTACACCCGTGAGCTTTCAGCGCGCGGAAAGAGCCTCGGGTGTGTTTCGTTTTATTTCCCTGCCGTAAGGGGGTAAAGAATTTCACCATTATCTTAGTACGAGACGCGCGACTGTAGAAAATTTTCGATGCTCCGCGAGGTGTGCGTATATTTTTCATTCTCCGTTGTCCCGTGGCTCGCGGAACAAGCTTGCAGGGAGCCGGCGCGAAATAATTAATTCGACAGAGCTTCGCGTTCGCCGTGAAGACCACGGGACAATGCCAGCGGCTCTTTCAAATGATTTTTTCAAAAGGTTCGAGCGAAATAACGAACCGCTATCTTTGAATTCTTCGCGTCCTTTGACGAATGGCTCATTTACCGGCTTGCAAAAGAAATTAAGCGAGCTAACGATGTTATCATAAATCCGCTCATTCACCGTTTTCCACCAACTCCCTCTCGCGCGGCAGCTGAAAGCGCGTCTGTGCGCGCGTAAAATTTTAATTAAGTACGAAATAAAGACGAGATTCTAATAATCTTTCCGGAAGTTATTGTAACCATTCGCCGCGACCGAGTTATCCGCTTAACGCGTTCTATCGCCCCCGGGTGCCTTCGTCCAAGTGACTAGCAGAGGAAAATGGAAAAATAGGAGCGGCGCATTGTCCGACGCGGAACGTTCCTAATCTACTTACGCTTCGAATATGCGTTGGCAACCGGGAATACTATTTATTAGTCCCCGGGTGTAATCTGCCTGCCTCTCGTCAGACGTTTATTCAGCGAAAGCCGAGGGGCGTGGTTACGCAAACAGAATGCATTTAGACATTTCCGACGATCGTAAAGCTGCGAAATCCGTCTTTCCCGCCGTTCCCTTTTTCATTATCCGCGTTCCTTCTTCCCTCCTTCCAGCCACCCTTCCGCCTCATCGTCTTTGTCCGCTTCCCGTGCTGCCTGCGCCGGTTCCTCCTCGGAATTTATATATACGAAGCTAATGAAGCAGCCTCGTCGCGAGACGCGAGCGGAGAAAAAGTGAAGCGGCTCGGTGATCTCGAGAAATAACGAAGTACCTCGCGGAGTGCCACGAGAGAGTAAACGCGCCTTGGCGGCAGTTTTTTGATTTTGATGGATCGCGCTCAGCTCGCCACGATCTTCCGGCCTGCGATCCTTCCGTCCCTACGACCACACCGACGCTGCCCTCTTCGTCCTGTTCCCCCTGTCTGGCGTTAGCGCGAGGCAAATGTCCGCGATGACAATGATGGACGCGAAATCGTTAAGCAGCGCGGTCGGTCCAGGCGCATTCGAGCAGGGTCGCGGTCTAACACCGGTGAATTTTTTCTCCCAGGGGAACCGATGGTAAGTCTGGCGCTAAACGAGATTGATCGCGATTATCGCGATGGAAAATCGGCGATCTAATTAATGTCAAACGGCGGACCTGCGCCGAGCAGATTTCAAAACAGTTTCCAGCGTGACGCAACGCTGATGTCGCTTTAATTAATTGCCTCGAATGCAGCGCGTGATTGTGCACGACGACTTCGAGTTGGAGTAGTGAACGTTAGGTTTGACTCGATTTCGCGTGACTCGAAGAACAGTGACACGTGGATCGGCCATTTTGCTGGATCTTTTTGTCGTATACCTTCCCTCTTGTCGGGATGATTTTCTCGTGCCGAGGATCGCGTCGTTAAAACATTCTCAATGCTACGAGTGCGAGGTATCGAGGGGTGAGGCTAGTCCCTGTCAAGTTTGCTCTTAACGATTGTCTGGATCGTAGACAGATTTGAGAAACGCGTCTGTTGTAGCGAGGATATTCAAGACGATGTTGCTACGAATTACGGATACGCGAGTAACTTGTCAGAATATAGGTGAAATTTTTGGGATGCGTTGTATGTGTCTGTAAGCTGTCACAGAAGGGAACAGAAGAACAGTCGTGTAAAAGTCCTTGCAATTATTAGTCACAGTAATACTTTACTCCTAATTTCACTTGACCATATCACATCTCGTAATAAATTAATTTTAAAACTCAACACTCGTTTCTCTGCTAATCCCTGTCATTTAATCCATGACACTCCAAAATAATTACCATTGAAGCATCCCTCCTTTGACGCCCAATTGCTGGAGACTCGTGAGTGAACACCACGCTACTATTACACATTTAAAGGATCAATATCCAAAGACTCAGCCAGGCCCTTCACCGGACCACCTAACAATAAATCTAGATCGTCTGAAAAGCAGTCTAATTTAAACCCAGAGACGCTGGTTTCACGAATGCACTCTTACGCGAGTACAAGTTCAGCGTAACTTCTCGCAACGATTCGTCGTCCGGATCTCCGCGACTGATAGGAAACGTCCCAAAAGGACCAGCATTCCGATAGCGAGGTGATCTACGTTGCCTCGGGACCCAGGCTTGATTCATCGGCGACCCGTGCGAGTAGCCTAACCGTTACCACTCTGTGCTCGTTACGAGCGAGTCTCACGATCGCGGCAATACTGGCGTAGTTAAGAACCGTGACCACGGAGCGTCCGAATGCACGTAGCTTCGTGACCCACGCGATGCAGAGCGGCAGCCGTCGGCGTCGCGGAGCGGCGCGTCGTGAGCCACGCAAGCGTGCGACCTGGCCGCTATCGGCCACCTTTGACCCCGCTGGAACGTGCTAACGAATACGCCAGACAGAACGAGACGGGTGTGTGGCGAACGTAGAGGGCACGGTGGTGTGTCTGTGTCGGAACAGCTGTTTCCGCGCGATACGCTTTCACGCATCACGTGGAGCCTGGCGCTATCTATCGGATATTCTTTCGTTGTCACGAATTTTCACCTGCCGCTATCTGTCTGCCGTGTCATCCCTTTCAGTCATCGCGCGCTCTGTGTGCTCGGGCTGGCGCTGGCGCGAGAGCGCATGGACACGGAATATCGTCTGGAATACAAAAACTTCTCATTCGATTTGACACGGGTCCGGTGGCCTCTGCTTGGCACGGGGGGGAAAAAAAAATAGAAAAAAGAAGGAGAGAAGGTAGGGTAAGAGAGAGAGAGGGAAATGGGGGACGAGAGGGTGAGAGCAGGCCGGTATTGTTGCTGATGCGCCGGTATCGCGAAAATTACCCCTCGGCCGAATCGTAAATAGAGAAACGCGAACAATGGAAAGGGGGCCAGCGAGGAATATCAATAACGGGTGAAAAATAGACACCCCGGTTTCGCCCGTTGGCCCCGGCGAGAAGGAACAAAAAGCTAGGGGGCTCATTGGCACGAGCGGAATGCGAGAGTTATATCGTTTGGCGGCAGCCGGTAACGCGCGGCTTTTCAACCGCCACGCGCTCATACACGCGCGGTCGCGCGTGTGTACACACTTCCGTATTGCCGCGGAAACCCGCTGGGAATGACCAACACGTTACAAAGGGTAATATTATAATGAAGGTTATATTCAGCGGAGAATTCGCTTTTATAGATCCACCGGTCTGCAGCGAGTCTTTAAACCCGCCGCGGCCGTGATCAAAGAACGAGCGGGGCTGGCCGTGCAAATTGCTGCGAGATAGATCGATAACACGCGTACCTGAACTCTTCCTTTCGTCGAGTTACACCGGGCTCGGAAACTGAGGGCGGGTCGCCAAGTTGCCAACTTCCGGAGGAGAGCATCGCTCCGCAGCATTGACAAATTAAACTCGAAGTAACTTCGGATTTATCCGCATACCTTCGCGTTACCTTCCATCCCCGCCGGATCCGCCAACCTTTCCCAGAGTACCGCGCACTTTTTAACCGTTTTTTACACGCTTTCAAATTTGCTCGTAATTTATGGTTCAACGCTGAGTTTGCCGCGAACGGCGGAGGGAACTTAAACGGGGATAGAACAAGCAGAGATGGTGAAGAATTTATTATACGTAGAGCCGAAGGAAAGTCGTTGAGTTAAATGATCAAAGAGATGAGGTTCGACGTAATATTTTATCGGAATCTCTGCTCGATACTGTACTTCGAATAATTAATATTTGTATTAATTATCTTATAGGTTATAAGATATCCGAGTGATTGTAATACCGTTTATCGAATCTCTTCAAACTTCACACACCTACGAAACATATATATATATTTCGTATATTCTATTGAAATTCTTCGTTAAAAATTCTCTCCATTAGAAATTTAACGATGTAGAATTTTCTTAACCCTCTATGGGCTCTAACTTTCAAGTTACGTGCTAATGTATGGGTATTTTATTAAACACTGCATTCATCGTTATCGTCTTGATCACCCCAGTTCGTGATTTTTCTTTCGATATATTTGTAATTATTTTTACAATACCTCTCGTGGTTCCATTTTTAAAAATTCTAATTCTTTTTCATTTACCCTATGGCCCCCTATGACCTTTTCTCCACAAGATGGCGTGGAAAATTATTTTGTCCATCTATTGCACGTTATCTTGGCACAGTAGTACAACCGTTGTGAATTCTTTATAATAAAATTGTAAAAATTGCTGAATTTATTGGTTGATATTTGTTGATTTTATGTTACATACGATTCTTGCAGTCAAGAAAAATATACATTCGGTCCATAGAGGGTTAAGTATTTTCGTAATTTTTGTAAATTCATCAAGGAGGAAATAAAAATGTATGAAAGGCAGTTTCCTTTTTCTAATACTTTCCTCATCGATAGATCATTTATCTGTTACCCACAGACTCCCTAAAACTGTACCTCGTAGACCATATTTCTCCCTGACTTTGACATATCTACCCCCAAGGCTTTAATACCGTAATAAAAAATAATGTATCCTTATTATTATCGTTGTTGCAACCAATTTCTTGTGCTACGCGACTAATATATTAATGATAGTACTATCTCCCTACTCACGATTTTGATTCGCTTCATGATTAATCGACTAATCGACTCTTCTCGCACCAACTATAAAAGCTCGTACGTCTATATATATGGGATGGGAATAAGTACAGCCCTGAAAGCATGTTAAGCGTGTTTGGGCTTAGAACGAGAGTGACCGCGTGCAAGAGGATCGAATGTAAGGGATGTTTATGACAGAGCCGAATGCGATAAACGAGTGGAAGTCTATGAATATGCCTGAGTGTTTAGGATACGTGATCGACCGATTGAGAAAGAGAACGTGGGTATAGACGAGGACAGAATGAATATTTTAAATAAGGGTACAAGGGCGCGGGCGAAACAGTCCTTTACTGTCTCCAAGAGTCTTTAGGAAGTTGCTAATAGCGTGTCAGTATGTAAGAAGTCAAAGTCGAACGTACCCATAGCGAATCCCTCTTGTTTCATAGCCGTCAATCTACGTGTAAGCTTTATCTTATTAACACTTTACCGACTGTTAGCGCTTCAATGGCATACGTACTGCCGCTCAGCCGCTGACTGTCCCTGGCTCCGGCTCTGTTTCGGTTTTGACTGTCACACGGGAGTATCTGTACGTTTCGTATGCTTAGATAAATTTGTAAAAGAAAACAGACACTAAGGACATGAAACAGTCCTTTACTTGATCTGGGACATTGCGATCCTAGGGCCGCAACAATGTGGGAGCTTACAAAGCAACGCAACTAACGCAACTGAGCAACGTACCATAAAGCCTAAAAATAGGCTATCGGTCGGTAAGCATAGGCGACCAAAAGCCTATTAACCCTCTGCACTCGGCGGTATTTTCGTTGCGGAAACATAGTAATTCGAAGACTTCCTGCCATAAAGTCGACCGTATTTTCAAAACGGTAACTAAGAAGTGCAGATTAATTGTAAGACATAGAATTATTTTAACCCGATATTCCACGCGTCGTTGGACAATTTTAAATTTGAGATATTAATTAACAATGATCCCTAGAATTTGATTAAATGGTGACTGAGAGTCGCCTCTCGAGCGCAAAGGTTAATAGGCCTCCGGTCGGTAAAGTGTTAAGAAGTAAAACATCGCTATTTTAGCCAATCCACACAACGCGATCTTATATATATATTAGAAATATAAATGGAACACGGGACACGATGTTTTTTGAAATAATTCTCCCATTTCTCACCCCGGATCCGCCCTCATGCCCTATCTCCGCGACCACCCCTTTTTCTCCCCGAGGAGGCAGGTTGATCGACGCCCCTAATGCGGCCGGCGAGTGGCTGATGCCGAAAAAAGCTCGATTCTCGTCGGATTAAGATCCCTTTCAGACGACAACAGCTCGCCGCTCGGGCCGGTCCTCGAAGCGGCGAGAAATGCGACGGACTTTATCACCCGCCGCATCTACCGTCGTTGCATCGACTTAACAGCGTTCCTCGCGGCTTTTTCGTAGCCAGGCGATCGCGTGCATTTTTCACCCCCGGCCTGGCTGCGTTCATGCATTTAAATTGGCCCGGGGGCTTTTATAAATCCCGGAATACCGTGAAACCGGACCCGTATCGCCGACGTGGAACAAACTCGCGCCAGAGATCCGGCACATCCGTCGTTCCGGCCCGCGGACGCGATTAAATCGTCCGCGGTGAAATTTTTACGAGCCTCGGCCGCCTGCTCGAGCACGCGATATCGCGGCCCAGGCCGTGTGTTTCGCGGACTATCGGCCGACTCGATTCGCCGAAGAAGCTCTGGAACCGAGCCAACGGGTCGCCGAGGCCGCGAGTTTTGGCTGACCTCGACGCGTCCGTCTCTCCAAGATGGATTTCCGTCCCCTCGGCACCTTTGGCCCCCGCGAAGTGGACCCCCTGTCGCGGACCGCTGCATTCCACGTCAGGAAGGTGCAAGCGTTCCGAACTCGCGCGAATTGTGACCGACGAAGGGGTCGAAGCGACTACTGGACTCGGATTTTTCGTTCGCAGGACGACACTTTAATATCGCGCTTTTCGTTTCTAATATTTTCCATATTTTAGCGTAGCTTTGGGAGAAAGGGGGTGGAAATAGGAAAAATAAGGGTTGACATCGCAGAGACCAGGTCTGTCGGGGAAAACGCCTGGAAACTCGCGGGGCCCTTGGCATATGAGCATATAGGGGCACGTTTGGAGAAAAGTTCGAAAAACGTGTTCGTAATGAGGGAAACAAAAGGGGGGTTGGGGATGAACAGATTATCGGGAGTCAGAGTTGCGAGAAGCTGAGGAGGACTGTTCAGAGTGTCTTGCGCATTAATTTATAGACTCGCCGTTTTTACACTTATTTCTTATTTTATTAATTATTATTGTGGGTGTACTCCCTACTTTGGAACCTTCTGTTTATCCTCCACGTTGTCAGGCTTCTCTCTTCCATCAGGTAGCGGCTAGGAAAATCAGAAGGGACAGAAAAGCAAGAGATGCTGAAATTCTCCAACGCTTATCGCTTTCTCATAATTGTTGAACTGAGGAGTTACCTTAATCTATGGGGATATTTTATTTAGTAAAAAGGCCCAACCCTTAGACTAGCCACTATTGGCAGGTCAGGAATTTGTACGGCAGTGTGTTCACTGAGGACTTGCGTGGAATCTCGAACCTCCATGATTTCCACCACCTCTGTGGTGGTGAGTGCATAAACGTTAGTCGCCCCGTTACTAATAAGCGATTTTCATTTTCCTAAGGACGATCATTGCCAATAATAATTTTCTCCGGCAATACTCTACGATCGAACGCGTTGTGTGAAACAGTTTCTCGGTGGAGAAAATAAAAAGAAAGGAAGACAAAGTTTGGTGAAATAAAAGGAAATAATTCCTAGTATCGCTACGCGTTTCATTTCGTGGCATTTCTCTTCTTGCTTGGCATTCACTCGATAATTCCCGTTGTTTATTTATGTATTCCTTTCTTTGCCTTTGTTCTCGAAATTTTAATTCCGCTTCGTTGTCACGGTACAGCTGCTTTTGATTGAATTAACGTTGACTTTCGACAGCGTAAAAAGGTAATTACGCGTTGTTGATTATTTTCGGACCGTGCTAATTATTATTATCTCTATATACCGCGCTTAGGTACATAGCCCAGGTCGATAATTCCGGTGTTAAACTGCGATAAACTCGTCGGTGCTGGAATGTTTGTAGAGGATGATTCGAAAATAACGCGCCGCGAGAAATTATCCTTGCGTTATCGGTGGGATCCATTCGTCAGGGGTCGAACTTGAGGGCACGGCCGGTTTCGCGCGACTCGCTAAATTTCGGGGAACGTAACGTGTTACTGGAATTTTGCGGTGTTTGCGGCGTTATTCCGAGCGATTTCGAGGGCAAGAGTGCGGCGTGCGCGTTGCGAATTTCATTTATTTGGTTGTTTTGCCATAGGTGGAGGCGGGGGGTCGAAATTTCTGCTGATTAACAGCGGGAAAACAGGTGTCTCTGTTAAATTAACTGACAAGTGGGCGATGTCAGTCGCAGCGGATACCTTTTAAATCGGATTAAAATGAAATTTCGCGCGTGCCCGCGCCCCCTGCCGTGCAATCTGGCCGCTCGCAATCGAGGTGTACTCGAATAATTTATCGTGAAGTCGGCTTGGTGTTGTTTGTCACAGCTTTACCAACGATCTTGTCCACGGTATGAAATAATGCCGTAAGGAGATTTCGATGCATAAACGCGTGCATACATTTCCCTTCGACCTCTGTAAATACTTTACAACTGGCGTAAACAAAGACGCGAAGGGAAAAAAGAAACAGGGGAAAAAAACAGAAAAAAAATATGAGAAATAGAATAATTCGAGTGCCGAGTGTACCCCAGTAAAGAAATTGCCGAATGTTTTCGAGCTGTGAGGATTTTGCGGGAAACAGAAAGTGTGACGTTCGTGTAAATTCGCCGCAAGCGGAAGATCGGGGCCCCGGAACCGCGAAATCACGCTTGCGATCCCGCGAGCAATTTGGCACGTGGCGGATACGCGGATTCCCCGACGACGAAATTTCGGTTAACTGCGTCAGTCGTGGAAAGTACCGCCGGCGGACAAAACGCCGTAATTAGAGCAGTAATTGCCCCGGCGAAAGGACGGAGAAAGAGAGCGTTACACCGGCGAGGAGAGAAGGTGGGCGAGATAGAGACGGGAAGAAGCGAAATCAGCCACGGTACCGGGGCAATCATGGTAATTACTCGCGAGCATGTTCATTACAGTGGCGCCCTGTACCTGGAGAAAAGGAGCGCCTAGGAGCGGCTAGGTTTCGTCCCGCCTCATTGCGTCTTGTACGCCATTTGTTCTCGTGCTCGTCCGACAAAACGAAGATCGAGGATTCACGGCGTCGTGGTGGCGAGGACGCGTGGTCGCAGACAAAGGCGTCGCACGTGCGTGCACGCGATCCCGCATACGTGGTGGTGATTTCGCTCGAGCAACGCGGGCCAAGGAGCGAGCGGGGCTGTAATTAGGCATTGTAACAACGCGTTAAATCGTCGTGGTCGGGGGGAAGAGGTTCAGCGAAATGTAGGACGCACGAGCGATGAGAGTTATCGATCAGCTCGGGAAGGTCTTCTATTCGAATGGATCCTTGATATAAATAGACCGAGCCTCTTCGTTCTCTTTTTCCTTCCCTTTTTGGTCACTGCATAAATTGATGGCAAAACGAGGCAAGCGTGTAACGGCAACGAGAGCGCGCTCGTCGTCGAATTACGAGGAAACTAGGTAATCCTCTGTTTCCCGTCGATGATGCGCGCCAAGTTGGCGTCTCCTTTCAAAAATTGATCACGAGATCACGTAGCCGGCCAGATTGCACGAAGGATTCAGCAGCGATACACGTGGCTCGTTCCACTTGGAACCATCACAATGCCTCTCGATTTCTCTAACGCGCGCGCGCGCGGGCTCCAGGGGTGGTAGGTGTACGCGCGCTGAAAAGAAGATTCCCCGTGGTGCACAGCGGAGCCGGGACCACAAAAGAACACCCCGATACGCCTTCGAATCGTTCCATTGATTCGATGTTTCGCGCCCGGGAAGTCGGGGCCGAGTCGAACCGGTTATTCCCGGGCTCGAAATGAAAAGCCAGTCGACCCCTGCCGCTCGCCCACCCCCTATCCACGAAGAAACACACAAACGGTAATTTTCCGTTAATAATCCAGAGACATTGGCGGCTGGCCCCTCGGGCGTTCGAGTGTTCCGAGTTCCACGGTTATACAAACTTGTCCCGGTGGTAGTAATTTCTCCGCGAGTCGAAACAGAGGTTCGCTCTCGCATCGCGCGGCGCAAGTGGTCGGGTTATTAGCCAGGCACCGTGCTGTAACGTTGGCCTCTGCCGGGAACAAGAAGATACGTCATAATAGACGATGTTAGTTTTTAATTACACATTAAACATTTGCACAGCCGTGGGGATTCGCGTCGCTCCCACGGACGCTCTCGATGCCTACGCTACGCGCTCTCCAAACGCGCCCACCTACCCCTTCCTGCACGCCTTCCGATTCCTCGCAATTTCCTCCCTTGTTTGCATCCTCCGGCACGGTTATCGCGTTCCTCGTATTTTTTCTCCCCCTGTCCGACGCTCTCCCGGGAGACCAACCCCCGTTCCGGACGCAGACTCGGCATCGGAAGCTCGCTCGTCGCACCCCCTATCGGGACCCTGGTTTCGGACAGGCAACGGTGGGTCACGCGGACTGTTTCGAAGTCGTGGAATTCATCGCGAACGCGGAACGAATGGAATCGACGAAGGTTCGATATGGAATTTCTAACGCGAGGATGACAGGTCTAAGTAAGGAACGGGACGCGCTGACGAAAGGAAGCAGGGAATCGGTCACGGAAACTTTTATTGGAAAAGTTCGCGGTGCCGCGTCGAATTATGCAGACGATGAGCCCTTCTTCGACGAGAGCCTCCTCGAGTGAAAGCGCGGGTGACCACTTCTGCGCCGAGGAGTTGGCCATTGATGGTCAAAAGCCTCCAGCATTCTTGCTGTCAAGCCTACAGACGCGGATACAGCTCGTGACGCGTGCAACGATACAGAGTAGGATGAAATTCGTGTTTAAGGTTAGGTTAGCGAGGAAATAGTCCGAACCAAGGGATCGCTCGATCGATCCAAGGGTGCGCAAAATGGAGGAGACGTCCTGCTCGGTTAACGGTGTTATCGACCGTGAATTCTCGCGATCCAAGCGCGGTCGAAATTCGAGGATGATCCGACAAGGCAGCTTTGGCCCGCAAGGTCGCCGTCGAGTCGTTTCCATCGGCGTCACGCTGCTAACGAGCAATTACAGCGTGTCCATGCTCGCGAAGGGCAATTGAATTTTGCACGCGGATCGATCGGATCGTGCAACAAGTTTTCAGCGAGCGGAGAATCGATCGAGCTGCTGATTCTGTACCCTTCTGGCGGCGTATCGACGAGAAAGCTCGGATTTGCAGCGGGGCATAAATCCGAGCTTAAACGACGCTCACCGCCATTTATAAAGCGGTTGCTCTGTCGCCTCGAAGTGGCTGCGCGTCGATTAATGGAATTCCTCCGCGACGTGGCGACCGTTCGTGCGAATAAATTCACGAAGGGTCGGCCAGGAGATCTCTCTGGGAGAAGCGGAGGACGCCCCATCCTCTTCGTCGCCGTTGCCACCCCGGCTGATCGTTAATGGGGCTTCGACGGAAATTGATTCGCCGAGCAACGGTGAATCCGACGTTTAGCGATGCGCGTCCTTCGATCCCTCGAACCGGTGGAATTATCGATACAATACGACCTGTCTCCGAGAGCCTGCTCGCGAAGGAGACTCTGCAACGCTCCGGAGATGCTGCAGAGATGCCGTGTCGCTAATCGAATCCTGCACGAAGGCAAAACTAACGCAG
>NW_016908822.1:784663-884671 GCF_001483705.2 Eufriesea mexicana | reverse complement strand
GAAGAGCGGGAGTCTTGATCGATCTGTCCTTGGTCCGAGTCGCTTAGTAGAGAGTTCCGAGATAGCTTCGTGCCTTTTTTCACGGCTAACTTTTTGGGGTTCTTATGCTTATGAGGTCGATGGAACTTCCTGCAAAGAAGGAAGGCAAACAGGAAGCATTCCCGTAGGTAAACACCTACAGGATCAAGGAAACTTCTGATCGGGATTTGCGGTATAGATGGTAGGCTTATGCCGAGACTATTTGTTGGCCGGCTGGATAGGCTGAATTGATTGGGGCAGTTGTCCGGCAAACAAATCCCTGTCCAATCCACTTTCTGCTCCGCCTACAAGTTTCAAACGTTACTCGTGGATACGGATGTAACGCGCCTGCCTCGTCTCGCCGAGAAAAATTGGTTAATTTCGAATCAGACGCGACTCCGATCCAGGGTCGAGAATGGCCAATTTTACCGTGGATGCCGGATGCGTCGTTGAAACGAGAATTTCATCGAATTTGTCATCACCCTCGTTGTTGAAGGAATTTCCACTGTATCCAGCTAGCTAAACAGATTTCTTCGACCCCTGACGGTGATTCGCTTCGCCGAAATTGATTCGCGAGGCGGTCGGATCGCGAGAAAGCAACCCCTGGGCGAGTGGGGCTCTCAGTAGGAAAGCAATTTTGCATTCAGAGAGGGGGAGAGTGTGTCGAGTGAAATGGGGAAATCGGCTGATTTGCATCGCTAATTAGGTCGAGGTCTACGCCTTTCCAGGAATTCGCGAAACTGTGATAATCCCGTAGTACGTTGCTCGCGCTTTCTTTCACGGATTAGCGAGTGGAAACAAATTGATAATAATCCGGTGATTTAACCTAGAAACCCGAAGAATTTAGCTATTCTAGAGGAGAAGGTTCCTCGAGGCTACTCTACGCTTCGTAGATCTTCCCTCAAAAAATCGCAGTTTGCGTAAGGCAATGAGAGCTGACTCTGGAATGGAAATAAATTTCTCCATCCCTATTATACATAATAAACCATTTACTATATGTTCTATGATTTATATTTATACATATACTCATATAAAAAAGTATTCGAACATTAATATTTCTCTCAATGAAATTACAAAATAATTCAACGATATAAACGGTAGTTACAGTACATTCCTCGGAGATACGGGTCACGGTGGCGCTAGTGAGTTAAAGGCAAAATCCTTTCACGACTATCAAAGACTATCATAGACAATGGGACTTGAATCAACGTAATATCGGAACATTTTATCATTCAATAAACGGTATTTTCTGCTAATATTACACATCGCTTTAGAATATTTTGCTATACCCTTCAGACATACTATACATTTACGTCGCTCGTTAAAGACACGTAAATGTCCAAATACCTTCGTACACGACCGTACATAATAGGACGATATTAAAATAATTTCGTTCGACATTGGTTCGAGGAATTTCTCCTCTCAGAAATTCCAGGGTTAATACTTCTTCCACGCATCCACGTGCTCGCTGTCTCCGACGCTTATTTAAATACCCGTCTCTTTATCGCCGGTTGGAAATCAAGGTTCGTCCCTCGAACGCAACGATACGTAGAGTTTCTGGCAAAGAAGCGAGGCGAAGCGGCCGCAAACGATGCTAAAGCGTACATCGCGCAAATGGGCAAGTGGAGTCCGTGGAAAAGGAGTTAAGAGAGCAGCTGGCAAAAAAGCTGGTGGCTGGCGGAGCCGAATTTCTTGCTAGGCTGCGGCAAAGACGGCCGACAGCGAGGCCAAAGAGAGCGGAATTCCTCTCGCAATTAGCGACGCCGGGCGTACACCGATAAAGTCAATTAACCAATCGAGTTAATGAAATACCCACTGACGATTAGCCCTCGTTTCCTTGCGCGACGAGCGTCGCGCGCTCGGTGATAAAGGGCTATACGTGACTCAAATTCTCCATCGTGGCCGACGTTATTTCTTCGTTTCCACGGAATTAAAATGTACCCCGCGGTTGCATGCGCCTTTACACGCTTTCCCGCTTATCTTCCGTTTTAATGGACGATTCGTGTGCCTGTTGTAACCGACGTTGATGGAGATAGAGATATTTGCAAAGCTTGGGCTATCGTGGTAACCTCCACCGTTATGGCGGAGTAGCGAGTCGAAGCATGAAGCAGCGCTGATCGACGCGGAGATACACCCAGGTTCGCATGCACCGTTTCGGCTTATTCTGAATAGAATATATTTCCTGTAGTCTCGGTTAAATTCTAGAACTTCCTCCTTTCTAATTTTATTTTTATTTAGTATCCGTTTATTAATTACGAGTTTTCGAGTGGCAACAAACGACGTAATGCTGCATGCAGAGTGATTGGTGCACGATACGCAGGTCAAGATCTATAATCACCCAGAGTCGCTCCACTTTACATCCACGAGTGCTTTATTAGAGGCTACTCGAATCGGGTTATGAAAATACTAGACGTATCTACTAATGGGTGATATTCCGCGTTAAATATCACTAGCGGGGACTCGAGAAGCAATGGATGGCCTCGTGTAATCTTCTTTCAATTTTCATAGAAGATTCATAGAAGATTTTCTGCCTTCGATTACTAGGTGTACATCACAGTTGGCTCCTGGACCAACTGGCAACTGTAAACAACGATGGCGTTATGACTATATGTGACCATCACAGTCACTTTTGGAAGAGATTTCGAGATTCAATAATCCTCGCGGAACTCGTGCATCTAGGTCAACGGTAGAAAATAATTTCCACATCGTGCAATGGGCTCCCTTTCAGGGTGATACCTCGCTAGGATAAACTGCCATGATGAAATTGGCGAGACACGGAAGAATTTCCCCACTCGAGGAAAAAGCAGAGTCCCACTACGGGGAATTCCGTGGGGAATTCTAGCAAAGAGAGGGATTTCAAGAATAAAAGCGGAACAAGGATTGGCGGGATTCAGGCAAAAGCAACGCCAAGGCATAAGAAATTGCAGCGATAAAAAAATCAGCGCAAGAAGGTTGGAAGAAGGAAGAAAGCAGCACGGGGGGTGCAGAAAAGAGGGAATTCCAGCAATAAAGGGCAATGGTCCTAGGGGAAAAATCCTAATAATAAACAGAGCGGTATAGGAATGTCAGAAAAGGGGAATTCGAGGAACACGGGTAGCGGAGAAGCAGCACGAAAATTTTCCAAAGCGGTTGAACGCGCATCGAACGCGCGGAGCAGAAGAGTTGGCCAAGTGTTTGGCAACGGAACGATTAAAAGTTAAGGAAGTATTTAACTAATTAGCGACTTAAAATTGGTTTATCGAGCCGAGGAAGTTTATTGCCTTCGGCGTTTTTCGTCCACAAAGCCTGGTGGACAATTAACCGTCGAAACTTCCGACCCCTTCTTCGCTGGAACCCCTAAAAGGAGTATCGAGACGCCACGCGCATCGTCCGACCCGCGTTTCAAGGAACCGGCCCATAATTACTCGGTCACTCATCGAACCGTCAACTGCAGAACTGCCACTTGTCAAAGCGAAAGTTCGACGTGTGCATCGACTGGATTTCCATTTTACGGAAAATCGGTGCCGATGGGGTCCGATCCACGAAACAATTCCGCGCGAATGCCTGCAATTCCAGGATAGAGCGTCGCGTATCGCGAAATAGTCCCACCTTCGCGATCTCGTCCATCATCGGACGCCATGGAGGTCCAGAGAGGGACCCAGAGGGTTAGACGCGGAGGAGGTCCATTCTCATGGGTCGTTCTCCGGTTTCGCGTGTCAAAAATAAAACGTCGCTTGCACCGACGGTGGCGACCTCTCTCCCACTCCCTGTCGTCCTTTATGGGAAACCACGAATAGCTCGTAAGTTCGCTGAAGCCCTCTCTTCTATGAATATCTCTCGGGGCGAGACAACGCGATGTGTCTGCGTGGAGAGAGAGGGAGAGAGAGCGAGAGAGGGTGGGAAAGAGAGTGCACAGGCCCTGCCGCAGACTCGGTGACGCGCCCGAGGGCACTGCACTCCACCGTCTTTCGACCAATATTGTGACACGCTCCGGCTTTTCCGTCGCTTTATCGCGACTTCCTCCGCTCGCGGACTTGCCTGCTCCGCGTCGCGCGATCGGCCCCCTCGATGACGCGATTTTCGCGATGATCCGAGTGGATCGGGAAGACGCAGCCGGGATGGATCCCGTGGAAATTTCACCGCGATGCACCGCGTCGCTGCGCGGTGTACCTGCGTGATCCATCCGGCCTGTTCGCTTCGGTTCGTTTCAGTGTCGCGGTTTGGCAGCGAGTTGACAAAGGTCGGATATTTTTGACAATTATTAGCGGGGAAAAAATAATGCCGGTAATAAAGAAGGAACGTCGCGTCGGATGGAAGACAAATGACCCGTCGACCGATGAAAATTGTAATTCGAATAAACCAGCCGGGCAGGCGAATAATGACACGCGGAATAACACGCTTGTCACGTTCCACGGCTGTCCGTCGCGCTCGCAAAAGCGCGTTTCTGTTGCTTTACGGCCGTCAGCGCGCCGATGCCCGGGGATCTAATCATTTCCATTACGGGCTGTAACGCGTCGTAATTGATTGCATGACACGTTTCTTTTGTCGCCGGGAATTAACGCCTGCACGCTTTGAAATTCTATATTTTATTCGCGACGCGTTAAATGGCGCCGCGTGCGTTAGAACTCGCGGCCGCGTGTTTCCATCGGGTAATTCGATTCGCGGTGTAGCCTGTAACGCGAGGCGGCTAAAAATCGAGAGAAAAATTAAAGGAAGCCCTACGGGGTCCCGCTGGTTTACGTGAAATTGAATCGCGTCGACAAAGGACTTTAGATCCTAACGGCAATAATAACCGTGAAATACTGTACTTGCAAATCGGCTTTATCGGTTCCGGATGACTGAACGTTGCTCTCCGTGGTGGTAATTTCACGAGATCGGCGAGTCCGCCTCTGGGGTCACTCGATTTCGGATCGTTCTTTCCTTTGCAATCGCTTTATTTCGCTGTACTTCGCAAATACGCTGTAAGCGTCGGGTATCCTATGACAAAAGCACACATTGACCCGCGAAAGCTGGAATGCAACGATTTCCGAATTTGTGTTGTACCAAACATCCAAGAATAATGTAAAATTGTTGCATGTAAATCGAATCTAAGCTTTGCAGAAATATTTCCATAAATCTGCGAATAATTCGACACCTCCAGCAAAGGAATACATTGCTTTCTACTTTACTTTGCTAATTACCCAAATTAATTCCTGTATATGTTTGTATGTAATTGTGCTCCTTTTAATTTTATTTTTACTTCTATATCTTATAATTATCTTTATTTTACTGTATTACTTCTTTATAAAGGATGTTTACTCGTTCGATAAATAAATAAACAAATAAATTGCATTTAGATACATTTTTACGTGATATTACAGTCACAGATATAATATTCCGAAACTAATAGATGCTGGAAAGTAACCGTTCGCGAATTTTTGGTGCACTAAACTTCATATCGTAATGGAAAATCGTTGCACGTAAATCGGACCTGAGCTTCTCGGAATATTTCCATAAAGTTACGAGTAACTCGATACCTAGAGCAAAGAAATAACATTGCTTTCTATTTTACTTTACTAATTACCGAAATTAATTGCATTTAGATACATCTTCGCGTGATATTACACTCACGGCTATAATATTCCGAAACTAATTGATTCCGCATGATCCAATTTTTCTGTAATTTCGCCCGCACCATACCGATTGCAACCCGAGTCTTGGAAATGATCCGTTACCATAGTTCATCTGTGATTTTGTAGTACCGATATTTCATCCTCGACGGTACGTTGCCCCGGTAGATCAGTCGAAGAAACGCGATGTTCTTGCCTTCGAGATTTATCGCGATACAAGAAACCTGATTGCGAGACCCCACCGAGGCTCAGCCTGATCAGCCAGATTTATAGGTCCATCTATCCACCTCTATTCCAGAGCAAATAGACGTACATCGCTAAAAATATCCGAGCACCGCGAATTTCTCTGCAACGAGACCTGGACGGAACCGAAGGGATTCCTTTACGAGCCATTATCCCGGAGACTGGCCAACGCAGATCGAGTTAGCGAGCCACGAATTCGACCTGTTAGCCGCGAACTGTCAGAAAACAGGCCTGCTCGGCGCGCGCGTCCGGTGTCTCTACACCTGCCTCTCGACGTTGCGTCAGACGGCTGAAAAGCAGACGTTTATATAACGAGGCAACTTTATGAAAAGCTAACTGCAACTCCGTCGCGAGCTCGTCTCTGGCCTCCTTCAGCGCTGTTCACAGGACCGGCTGAAAGTGCCGTGACTTCTTCCAGCCTCCTTACTAATCAACTCCCTCGGCTAAACTCTCGTCTCCTCTGGCTCCGTCTCCTTCGTCACGGCGTTTCCGTCGTTCGCGCACAGGCAACTCGTTCATTGTTCTCGTGGGCAATTAAGATTTCAGTTAGAGCGAAGTCGCGTTCCCCGCTTATCATTATTGAACCCACCGAGGGGGAAGAGACGGGTCCGTCGCGTTTCGACGAATCGTTTCGTTAAACGGGGAACGCGGGGAAAAACGGGCTAGAGCTATTTCTTGGGCAAATTACGGGATCCTTGACCCACGACAACGTCGAAGACGCAACGACTAAACTAAAATGATTTAATTGGGAAAAATTGGGGCCCGCAGAGAACGTCGATAACGCGAGTTTTGATAATGCGAGTGAAGGATTGTTTAGATATTGAGCGAGTTGGTGTGTGTATTTAAATTTGGTACGTAATTTACCTGGGATGACGAACCTGGGAGTGACTTTGGAATATACATTTAGAAATAATTTGCAATTTCTAATCGATTTGTGGCATAAATTTGCTTCGCTCAGACCGATTATCCGAACAGATTTGTCTCCCTATTAATTAGGGTAATTCACCTTCTACCGTGTCTTATTTTATTCGCATGTACGTTTATTTGCATTCGAGACTGAATTATATGGAAATTCTGGGATTCGTGCTAATTTCCTGTACGTTAACGAGATTTCGATTGTATGTAAAATTTCATTTATGTCGCGTTCGCGTGGTTTTATTCTTTTCCTGTGCATTCGTATTTCCTGGAATATTAACATTTGTAATTTTAATCTTGCGACCCATTTTTGTCGAATAATTCGGTCCGTAAAGGGTTAAAAAGTGTCAAGTATATTAGTGACTTGACAAGTGGAGAGCATCATCGTGTAGTTCGGTATGAAACACTCACGAGGAGTTTGACACGTCATGGTAACGCGAGGGGTTAAGGCGAATGGTTTTCGATGGGCGTGGGAGACGAATGCAGAGTCATTTCGGTCCATGACGCGGTTCTAACGAATGTCAATCTTGCACTATATTTCGTATCGTTGCCCGTGCAAATATGCTCGTTTTCGCGCGATCTGGGTTACGTTTGCTATTTATTTATTTATTCGTTCCATTTAACAAATAGAGACCTATTTATACGACGTGAAATCAGAGAGGTGCACGAACACGCGCAAACGTATATATACACAAACGCATAAATGATTACCACACCGCGAATATACGAGAATAACGAATGCGAAAAATTACGAAAAGCGTGATAAACGCGAGAACGAAATAAAAGTAATTAATCTTGCAAAGGAATTTAATCTTTCCGAGATTTCATTACCCAAATTATTGATTTCGCGTATCGGGTTTGTTATTTTAAATAATTTAAATAATTTCGACCGTTCCTGTTCGCCATTTTGGCGAACGCTGCAGCGAAATTAGTGCGATAAGTCAGCGATCAAAACGATCCAGCATTCCTCGAACGAGTATTAATAGACGATCACGTCGGGGAATAAACTGGCAGAGGTACGACGACTGTGTCAGATGTAATAATTACATAATAATTACGCGACGTTCAACATCGCGACGTGATTTTCGTTATTTTAACGGTTGCCGGAGTAATTAATAATTATCATGTAAATATCCGATTGACGATCGCATCGGTTTATCAGTCAACTCATTAAAGTGTATTATTATTTTGCGTTTCCGAACAATACAATTTGCGCTTATAATTACCATAGCCTCACCCACCGACCCAGCCCACTCCGGCCGGCTTATATTTTCCCCGGACTAATTGCTACGATTTCGATTCGTTTCGATTCGCCACACCGTTCACCGAACGTTGCCCGCGAATTTGCTTTAATAGTTAACCCCGTATTCTATTCCGTATCGGCCGCCGTTCATTATCGCCCGTGCTTTAATAATCTCCGATCTCGATTCGTTTATTCTCCCCGCGAGCGTGGCGAAATTTCCGCATTATCGAGGCAGAGAGCTATATGACAACGGACACCGGGCTTTCCGTCGTTCCCGGGATTCCTTGACAATGGGAAATATCAACGGTGCATCAGGAATTATTCCGATGCGATGTTAAACGAAGGAATCCTAAGATCATCGGATTAAACCAAAATTCGGACGTCGAAATGATCGTGTTCCCCGCGCGACATATTCCGCATCCTTTCCTCCAAAGTCGAAATTATGATCCTCGGAATGCTCCTGCGATTCCTCGAGGACCAAAGTCCCGGGTCGTTGCTTGGAATAAGGGATTCGATTAGGGTATTTATCGAGTGTTGTTTTAATATTTACCATCTTTGGGATAAATTATATTATTATTATTTATGTAATACGACAATACGTTGTCAACGTTAGAGCAGGAAGACTTGGAATTATTATTATTATGGAGTAAGAAGCTAAGATTGCGAGTAAATGGATAAATTAATAAGAAGATTTATTTAACACAATAACAGTACAACATAAATTATAACTAGATCTCGTAAAATAAATTCGTTTATAACTGCGATATTATTTCTCGAGGACTCTCTCACACACGACGTCTATATGTAATGACTGTCATTCACCTACTGATTGGCTTTTACTGATTCTTCCACACAAACGTTCACTCACACTCATATCACGCATTCTATGACAATCATTATCACAAAGATTTCTTTTCTCGCCTGATGTTAGTTAATATATGGCGGATGGAAGACGTTGCTTGGAATAGGGGATTCGATTAGGGTATTTATCTCGTGCTGTATTAATATTTACCATCTTCGTGATAAAGTATACTCTCTGCAGAGATTAGCTTCGACGTTGCAATTATTTTGTTATTATTATTATTATTTATGAAATATACGTTGTCAATACGTCGTCAACATTAGAGCAGGAAGACTTGGAGTTGTCGTTGTTACGGAGTTACCCAACTCGTACCCTTCATTAGCCAAAAAATCGTCGAGCGCAAAGGGTTAATATATGTTATGTCGGTTAATTTATGTCTTCCATCGGGAGATGAATGACACCGACGAGCAAAATTCTTAATATTCGCAGGGAAGGAAGCTGTTAAAGTAATTTAAGGTTCCCCGGTCGTTTAACGGATTTATTTACGCGGAACGCTCGGTGGTGGATATAAAAATCTACGATAATGTCGTATAGGGTGTTGTATTAAAGTCTTTGATAGTTTCCCAACTCTGCTGGACTCCTTTTAACAACTGTTTTAAAACTCGTTTAAAACTTACTGACTCCGGACTGTACTTCTTTTAATCCTTCAGTTGTAGTTCTCTTGGTCAGTGTAAATTGCTGGACGCCGTGTGATGGGTGGGGGTAGTGCGTGGAATTTGCGGAAAAATCGCGGAATCGAGGAATCAATTCGCCGAGGAAGCTTTGTGGCACCCAGGGACAAACGTAACAGTGTGCCCCGATTTTCTATTCAGGAATAATATCGATCGTGACGTATAATCGAATACCGGTTGAGGTCTCTGACGCGTGTGCGAGAAATCCCATAAAGCACTGGCTGAAAAGCCTCTATAAAATATCGCGAGGAAGCCTCTCGAATACAGGGAGTTCATTTCCTACTGGTACAAAAGTTATTTATCGGATTTGGACGTTCTAAACTATTCTTGATTAATAAGAAAATGGGATATGCTGTCAACTGCTCTTAATAGTGCCCTAATAACACGAGTTCTCATCATCCATTTACTCCAGGGTGTACTTTAGCGACAATGTAAACTATTCTTGATTAATAAGAAAATGGGATATGCTGTCAACTGCTCTTAATAGTGCCCTAATAGCACGATGATAATACGCGATGCAATTTCACTTTTACTCCTTTTGTTACAATATGTACGCACTTGTTTACGTCACAGAGTGCTCTTAACCCTTTGCACTACGATAACGAGTCTAACTTGTCGTAAGCTCTTGACGAATATTAGAATTACACTTGCCACACGACCAAGGTTGTTCGTTAACTTGCACGAAATTTGAAGAAATTCTGCAATTTCGTGTCATATTTAAAATTAAACACGTTTCCATCGCTTTTCGGAATTAAATCCTAGTATAAGAAGTTAAGGTACTAATCACTTGTAACGTCGACACGTGAGATTGACAGGTTACCGATTTACAGTTAATTTCATAATCGATTTGAGGAAATTTTCAATTTTTCCTCAACGTCCGTTGAAACGACTACGAGAACACTGTACCTGACAAATTCTCCAAGTGGGAATGACGAAAGCAAACCATGAACAGTTCCAAAGTATAAATCCCTGGACTTCCTAAACCCCTCGGAAATTTGGCCGTCGCCCGATCCTCCAGGTGTCGAGAAATGGCGACATGGTTGCAGGTCGGCCATCAAAACTCTGCAGACGGAATAATCGAAGGTGACGCGTGGAGACTGGAAGATCGGAGGATCGGTTAGGGTGCGAGGGTTTGGATCGGGGCGACACGAAACGCCACTCAGGGGCTAGGCGGCGGGTCGCCAAGTGTCAAGACACTCCCCTTGGATAGGAGAGGTCACAATAAAGTCCGGTGAAAGGGAGCAGGCCGGTTGCAGCGTCGTCGGCAGAGAAGAAACGGCCCCTGTGCCGGTTGAAAGGGCCGGAAGCGAGGTCGCATCCGACTTTTTGTCGCTCACGGCCTCGCGAGGGATACTCGTTAATACCTGGCCTCTCGGTGTTTCAGGCGTATCAAGCGCGTGATTCGCTCGACCCGGTGGAGGCCGCTTTTGATGTCTCGCCCCCTGATGATAAGCGGGCAGAAAGAAGGAGCGGCGGGAATGTGCACGCGCGTCGCGTCGAGCCTCGCCGCGTCGCATTTGGGTCGAAGCGACGCCTAGGGGCGACAGCGCAGCGAGAAAAGACTCGTTCCTTGCCCTCCTCGTTAGCGGCGGTGGTTTATTAAACATTCATTATTCCTACCCCGGCATTGACCGTCGGTATACCGTGGAATAAGCTTCGTTACTCGTCGGGTAGGCTTTGATCCTGCTGTCGTTCCTCTTCGCCCGGGTTTAATTATTGGGACCAGCGCGACGATGTGTGCGATAGCGTCGCAAATATTGCTTTTTCCGAGCTCGCGCTAAATCTATCGTGATCGGTCACGTGACCGGTAGACGAAGAAATAAAAGAAGAAAAATTTGTTGAAAAATGGACACTATATTATTCCTATATGTTCACTGGAACATATAGATTTGGAAGACGAGTACTCGGTACTCAGTACTGTATTGACATATGTCAATGTCTCCAGCCACAATTGCTCTATCCATTGAACAATCTACAATTGCTGAAGAACTTAGATTATCAGAGAACGAATTAATTCAATGGCTATAGTACCGTGTAAAAGGCTACACTCAGTAGTGTATTGTCATTTGTCAATGTCACTACCGATATTTCATCTATCCATTGATCATTCTAGAATTGTTATAGAGTTTAAATCATCGGTGAACAGATTAATCCAATGGCTACATTGCTGTGTTGGTGGATGTTCTAAGTACCGTACTGCCACTTCTAAATACCTCTAGCCATAACTGATCTATACATAGATTATTCTAGAATTGCTGAGGAATTTAAATTATCAGTGAATAAATGAGTCCAACGGCTACAGTACAGTGATGATGGCTGTATTCAGTACTGTTTTGTCAATTGTCAATATCTCGGGCGATAATGGATCTCTCTTCTGTTATTCTAGAAATGCTATAGAATTTCATTATCAGTGAACATATAGCGAAGATCCTGCTAGGAAGATTGGGAAGACAAGTGATTTTAGAAGAGACCAGTTGGGCCCTGATAGGGCCCTGATTGATCGATAGAGTTAAGAAATTCGGAGTGTGTTGAGATTTCCTTGTTATGGTATTATATTTATCAATGATAGAATTAGTATCGAAGAGGAATGATGTGTCATATGTTAGCTCTCTGTGGCCTGAACGGATCTGTAAATAAAAAGGCTAGAGGGTTCGCATAGTTGTGTCCTGCAACGCAACGTCACAGTCCTCCTTATGTCAGTCGCTATGATTGACACCAGGAACCATAGACAAGTGGCACATCTGGTCTTCGTTCTATATCGTTGCCTTTCAACAGAGAGCGTATAATATAGGGTTAATAGAAATAAATCTGAACAGCTGCTTGCAAATTTTAGCGGCAAATCACTAGAATGATATCCAACTTTTTCTACGTAACAAATGATGAATTTACAAATTTTTAATATTCTAATATTTTCTCATATTTTCTCCTATTATTTCATTTTCTTTGAAGTTATTCTTCCTTTCTGTTCTTTCAAGCATCGTTCATAAAACCGGTCATGGCAGATTTAGCGAACCCTTAATATGCGCGCGAAATTTAAATTCATTGGCGGAACGGGATAACCAAAAAGGACCACTGTGTCCCTGTCGAAATCATGGGAAAATCAATCGCGGAAAGCATAGAGGAACTCTATAAACGCATACACACGGAACGAAGCTTCCCGGGCATTTCTAGAGTCCTTCTCGTCGCTTATCACGTATACAACGCGCAAACGATCTCCGAGAGGCATCGCATCGCGAGATAATGCGGGAGTGGTCGATGAGCAGATGAAAGGGAACGGGAGGGTCTGGGCCAGACAAAGCGAGCCGCGAAGCCAGAGGGGACTTAATGCGACGTTACTTTGTTTCATAAGTGTCCCCCATATCTCGTGGTCCCGGGTTAGGTAACCCATACTCGCATTTACCGTCGACGAGTGCTGCCCCTCCCCTCGTATCTTAGTTATGCTTCGACGTGCGATAGCCGATGGTGTCGTTCGTGGCCCAGGGCCATTGCCAGGACACCACCCTCGTGTCACTAACCCCTTTGTCCGACGCCACTAACTTTTGCCCAGACACGCCGTCCCATTCGCCCTGTCTCGAAATTCGTTTCGAGTATACTCCACGGATTGCCCCGACACTGCTCGCCGAGGGGGTCGCAACGAAATTAGGGCTAATTTTTCGAGTCTATAAGGTTACGTTCGACGGAGAGAGAGAGAGAGAGAGATATGGTGGTACTCGCGTGTGTTCGAAAGTGGAAACGAAAGAGACGACTGGATTTCTTTCATTTTCGGTGCAATAATTATTATTTCTCGAACGGACTGTCAGGGATCGTTAAGTACGTGGAGCTTCGTCACCAGGGGTAATTTTTCAGTTTGTAAATCTTCGCGATGCAGCAAAAATATCGGGAGCATTGGACGCGTTGAAAAATATTGGAAAAACAGAGGAACAACATTGTCAATCAGTATGAATATATATTGTTAGCTTTACTTTAATTTGCGATAAATTCGCACTACCCTTTTTAATTTCAAAAAAGGGAAAATTCGGGAGGATTGCAAGTATAGCTGTTAAAAATTAATCATTTTATTAACCGAACTGTGTTTCATTAATGGACACGATTCTCTTGAAAAATTTGCGTCTACCATAAAAAGAAAATGGATAGTAATTTTTCAGTTTGTGCATTGTCGCGATGCAGCAAAAATTTTGAGAGCATTGGACGTGTTGAAAAGTATTGCAGAAACGGAAGAGCAACATTGTTGATCAGTATAAATCTACATTGTTAGCTTTGCGATAACTTGCGATAATTTGCAATAAATTCGTAGTATCTTTTTAAATTCCAAAGAAAGAAAAATTCGGAAGGATTGCAAGTATAGCTGTTAAGAATTAATTATCGTATTAATCGAGTTACAGTATGTCATTAATTATCACGAGTCTCCGGAAAAATTTGGGTCTACCATGAAAAGAAAATGAGTATCGTCACGATAACGAGACCACTATTGAACCTACGAAATATACCAAGTTAATTAATTAGCATAAATAGAAGGACTATGAAAGACAGTTAAATCGTGAAATCTCACGTGAAAAGTGTCAGCACCGAGCATCGTCAGTGCAACTATCGTTCAGAGTCTCTAGTATCATCGCGAAAAATCTTGATAAAATTGCAAACAGCGACTTGGCGTCACGTAGAGGGAGCCACGTCCTCGTGGAACGCGTGCCGGGTGTTTCGGCGAGATGAAATCATGTTAATTACAAGCAGCGAGAGAAATTAGCGAGGCGAGCGAGAGGAATTAAATTAAAAAGCGGAGAAATCATATTCCTGTTCCCATTTATCTTACTTCGACGAGTAGCCAGGGGCGGAGAAAAAATGACCGCCCCATCCCGTCGCGAAACTAGCTATTTCTCGAAACTTTGAAACGCTGCAAAGGCGATCCCATTAAGTCGTCTCCCAGTTTATTGGAATCAAATTAAGCGGAGCTCTCTGGAAAGAAACGACGGCGATACGGAAAGGTCTTGCCAAGGCGAGAAACGTTCGCCTCTCGTACGCCGATGCATTATTTTCTTCCTCGTCTCACGGATCCGAGCCATCTCTCGTAATTCGAACCTCGACTCTGGAAATTCGAACGAGGAAAAAAGAAGGAGGAAGAGGAAGAAGAAAAAGAAGAAAAAGAAGAAATAAAAACTACACATCTTTTCCTTCCGTTTTCCATATGGATTCAATCGTGAGAACTTGGTCGTTGTTTCTTAATTGAGTTCCAGAGTTCTCGAATCTAATTTAACTTGGCTCGCGGGGTAGGGAAACGGCGAGGGTGGAGGAGCAAGAAGAATTATTAATAAAAACGAGTATTGTCTCGAGATATTGTCTCGCCAGGCAGCATCTCCTCGAAATAACTCGCGTTCCCGATTTTTTAATCAACGCATTGTGCGAGATATCAGAGACGCGGCTAAACGCGAATATCGACGAAGGCTGGAACAAAACGAGCAGGGACAGTGGAAATGCCGGCGACGGCATCGTTAGCTTGGCAACTGGAAACGCGAAAAGTCTGCTCAGACACGCAGACACCGACTGCTCCGCTCGGAATTCGCCGATTCATCGATACGTTGGCTTTGCATGATCAAATATCGTAATGAAGTGGCGAAAGCAGCCAGCACGAGAACTCGAATCAAAGCTGACGATGCTTCGTTCACTCGCTCGCGCGCCTCTGCATACACGCGTATGTTGCAGCACCGAGGGTTGCATCTCGCGCGAAATCACGAGAATTTCCAGACGACATTCGCTTTTCTCCTCGCAGAATGAAACGGTATCGCGTTTGCGAAGTCGCGCGCGCGCGCGCGCAATGGCGGAAAAAGAAGGGTGGAAACGTGGGGGAAAAAAGGGGGGTTGGATAAAATTTCAGAAGTAACGCGGTCGCGAAACGTCAAACGGCAAAGGCAGAGTGGTGGTTGGAATCGTATCGATAGCTAGGCTACTTCGATTAACCCTGCTTGAGCGGCACTCGAAAATTCGCGAGAGGAAAGTGGGGAAAAGATGGAAGCGTCCGTCTGTTCATCCGGCGTGATGCGCGGCGGAGGCTGCCGATATAAAAGGGTTATTAGAGCCTGGACTCGTCTCGAGGAACTAATTATTTCTGATCTCGATGCTGCCGTGATTTCCGTGGCAGCAGACTGCCGGAGTAGTTAACGTTCCGCGCTCTCATCAGATATCGCGCGCGCGTTCTATTAACGACGTCTCGTTACATATGCCTGGCGAGCTCACAGCGTTCCATTCAGCGGGCTGGACGCAACAGGAACAGGCGGTGGAAACGAAGAAGCCGTGATGGATAGAGAAAGAGGAGGCTCTTTGTACTTGGCGGAGCGAGGTTCGTGCCGCCGCCAATCTCCAGCGATACAAAAACTTAATGCCCGTGAGCTTCCTGCTAGGTCGTCGCAGTTTTTCCAACGGGACCGACCCGGGCGACCCTCCTCGTCGCCTCGTCCCATCGTGTCCGCTTACGAGGGGATGGCAAAGTGATCTCGAATCGATGGGACACCCTTTGTGCCGGGCCGCGTGGCGCGAAACAAAAATAGGCAGTGTTTAATTGGAAAATACGCGATTATTCCGAGTGACGTCGGACGTGGGGGTGAGCGGGAGACGTAGCGACGCCATTGTCATTTGCATTTTCACCGTTTCGGCAGGCTTTTTCTTCAATTTTTCTCGCCGCCGCGAACGCTCCGCCGCGACGCGACGCTTCCACCCTCGTCGCGCGTTCCGCAACCCCTGCCAGCGTTTCTCGCCAACGGATTTTCCCTACGCGATTCCATGTATTTATGATTCGAACAGCCTTGTTTTTCCTTGGTCTATAATTCACCCAAAGGATCTTCTTCCCCCTCCTTTTTCGTCTATTATCTTTTTAACCCATTTGCATCATTAAGCGGAATAATCCGCATTTATTTTATATATTATCATTTATTTTCAGTTTATTTACTGTGCAGCTGTGTGAAGAAATTAACATTTATATTGTAACATTGTATAAAGTAATTTTATTCGAAAATATATCGAATTTTTGGATGAAATATACGTAAAAGTTCGCTTGTTAGGCTTAATTTCAACCGAAAGCTTGAAAAGCTCTCTTTAAAGCGAGGATGCAAATGGGTTAATTGATCACCCCCATTGTCTTGCGGTTTTTCTTCGCGTCTTCTTAAAAATGGTGGAATTACATGGTATATTCGTAAGTAATTTCTTCGACCCCCTCGTCTGTTGTGGACATCGGTGCGAACTGTGAATGTTTAAAGATTAGATCTGCAATTTGAGAAGGATAAAAACACTCCACTTAACGCGTTGTGAGCGAAAAATTGATATAGTAACGCAGTCGTGCTCGAATAATCGATCGTTGTCTCGACAGAGGCGAGTAAAAAGGTGTTCCATCTTGAGGACGCATTTGAGCCTGGAGTGCTCTGCAGTCGAAAGATTAAATAAGAACAGCAACGAGATCAAGAACTAAGCGTCGATTTCTTGTAAATGTCAGCTCTATAATTTTAGTCGAATCGCGGACCTGATTAATTATTCCAGTACAAACTGACGCTTGGCAAGTAATTTACGCGTATTATTACAAATTCAAATCTATTACAAATTCAAATCTATTAGAGATCCAAATAGATTCTCGCTATCCGCGATCCCAAGGGAAACATTTTACGTACTCCTTCGGGTAAAATCTCGGTAAATTAGGTATCAGTCGAAATTTAGTTTCCCCTTAAAAGTATTAAGAATAATTGAATATTCGCGAGGCGAATTGGAAATTTATTTCCGATCATCTGGATTAGGACCACGGGCAATTTAGCGAAAAGCCATTCCGCGAGCCACCGCGCTATCGACGCTTCTTTCCACGGACTTTATATTTCCGGCACTTCTTACTCGAATCTTCCAATCTAACTTTTTACACGCCTCGGCACGCAGTCCAGTGCACACCGCGGTGTAATTCCTGGCTACCATTCGAATCGGGTGAACTGTCCCGTTTGAACGTAATTTAAAGTGATTACGCCGGGGATTGCGAGTACTTTGGAGGAGGAAAAAGGAAGCGGAAAAACGCGGGGCATCGGGGCAGCGCGCAGAGGAATAATATCTCGGTAGACATTAATCACTGGGAAAATATTAGTCAAGGAGCCGTTAAGATGCGGCATTGTCTTATTGCAAAAAAGTTTGATAAACGAGCCGTTTGAAATATCGTCTCTACGAACGTCAGTGGCCAAGATATTTCGTGATACATCGCATTATCGCGCCGAGATTATGCCCCGCGCCAAACCCTGCACGCGTTATCGCCATTAAAAGCGGAAAAGAATTATCACTCTGCCCATCCGATAACCTTAAACGCGATGAAGAATCGCACCGGGGGCCATAGTTTGGTCGTGACCGACGTTCGAACGCCGGATTTCAGTCATGAAAACCGGCTGTACGATTGTGCCCGCTGCGACTCAGCCTTTTAATGAAATAATGGAGAGGAATAACCCTCTCTCAGCTCGAAATCAGATTGCACAAATCCTGGAACGCGAGCAGCGGAGGCCCGCAGCGCGTCGATCGACTGCTGTGTAAATTTTGCTCCTCTTTCTACCCTTCCCGTTTCTCTCGCTCTATCCACGATCCCCCCTCTCTCTCTCATTCGATTCTGTCGAGCAGCCTCTATTCCCGGATATAAATTATCGTCCACCATCGGACGGGATACCGCTTTATGGGGTGGGCCCGAGCGCACGCAGATGGCGCATGCCGGCGAATTATTTTAATACGCAGCGACTCCACGGGCGAGTTTTAACGCGATTTCGCGAAAATCGCCCGTCGATGGATCACGGAATCCAAGATCACAGAGCAATTTCGCGATGGACGCGTCACCCCCGTCCGCCATCTTGTTCGGTCACGTTGCCGCCGTATCATATACGTGGACGGTGTGCAATGCTTCGCCACCTCGGGGAGCGAAATAAACCGTGGAAGGAACTTCTTCCCCGATGGTCGTTGGATTTTTAGTGGTACCAGTCGAAAAGCACCCTGGAAGAAACTGGTCCGTTGACCCGATTCGATTTTTTCGCGAATCGCGTCGCAGCCAATCCCTCGAAATTTGTTTCTCCGCCTCGCACGACCCTTCTTTACTGCCTCGCCGCGGGGATAAATTCGCGGATATTCCCGTGCCACTCCTGACGAAATGTTTTTCGCCCTGTTTCACCCAGAACGGAGAAGAATAGATCGGGAGCGAGGAGAAACAGGGGTGGAAGCAAGACGTAATTACTCGATTTATCATCCGGAGAAACAGAAGAGTTGCGGCATTTTTCTAAATGAATCGATGATTAAAGGAAACGCGACTCATCCTTTATACTTCCTTCCTACTTTCCACGCGCTTCTTTTATTCCGCCGTAAACGTGGCAGTTTTTAAGAAGACAACCTTATTCCCTTGTAAAATCTATCTCTACGAGCTCGCTGGAAACGCGACCGGGAATTTCTCTAGAGAGGATGTTCCCCCGTTCATAAATTTTATGCAAAATTGGTTTGCTTGTTCTATATCTGCGAGACAAAACGTCAACGAAATAAAACTTGCGCGTATCAGCATGGCCGTTCATCACGACGCGACATTTTTATCCGCGGACAAAAGGGAGCATCGAAATTTCTCGATAATCTTCTCGAGATGTGTCCGCGTTAAACCTGCGTCGTGGCAATTTCACGGGAAATCACTGTTCGCACGTGATACCGAAGGAATCACGGATGCGTCGAATTAAAAATCCACCACGCTGCACGTTCCATCGCGTATTCCGATCGGCGAGACTCGATTTAACGACTCGCGAATTTCCGCACCCCCATTTTCGCCGGATTAAAGCCGGCATATTTAACGAATAATTTTTATCCGCGAGGCGGGCGGGATCGCGCGGTCCCTTCTTTAAATAGCAATTAATTGCGTAATTTCGTTGGCCCCGTGGTTAAAAGGGTTGATTGCGCCCTCTCTTGGCCGCGCGGAACACTCGACGGACGTAAATCGAATGAAAAAACGAGACGCACGCGGTGTGCGTAAAATGCAATATTCAGCGAACTCGGAATTATGCAAAAGTTGTTTTAACGCGTGGGAAACGAGAGAGAAAGAGAGAGAGGGGCGAGAGGGTCTCGTGGCGGAATTCTCGGTGGCGTGCCACGAGGAAATAAACGGAACAAGCATGGACATTATTCTCGGCGACGCGGCAACGTTTCAAATTAGTCCGCATCGGGAAATTTTCTCTCGTTATAAATTAGCAAATTAATCGATGGCAGAAAGCACGTCTACCGTTTTCCTATCCGTGCGCCAATTTAAAACTGCGTTTAATTGAGTTAACACCGCGGAGTCGCGACGCGAGCTACGCTTTTAACGCCGCCCCTTTTTCGCGATTTCGCTCGCCTCTTCCCTCGATCGCCTTTATTCCCCGGCAAAAGACAATTTTTTTATACCACTCGGCGATCGTTATTGAAGCGACTCCGGCGTTGCGCGTTGAAAGGCGTTCACGAACAATGCGGGAATAACGAAGGCGGAATCCTTTCCTATTTAGTCGATAAAGAAATCCAGGCTCCCTTGCCGCTTCCTTCGAATTCCATAAACGGCAGGAGTCTCGCTCGGAAGTTGCTCGGATTCGTTAAAAAGGATTCCACGATTCTCGATATTTCCCATCGACCGAGCGAACGTCGCGAAGAAACAGAGGGGCCAAAGCAACGGCCGTGTTTCGAGTAATTTAAGCCGCACTCGTTTCAACGCGAATATCGAAACGCGATCGGAAACGCGTGACACGGCCGTTATTATACTTACCGCGATAACGATCGCCGAGCGAAAACGCGCTCTCTCGAAGGTATTACATAAATCTGCGCGGCACTGTTGCAACTATTACGCTGCGGATAAAGGGGCCCTCGCAACGGGTTTCGTTACGCGGAACGCTGCAATCATCCGGCATTGTGCGTTATTTTATAGGAACGCGTTACGTGTTCCATAGGGACTGTGGGATTTTTTTACAGGAGGCGTCGATCGCGCGATGCAAGCGCGATCACTCGGTTAATCGGCGCGGAACGATATCGGATGGAAAGCTTTCCGTTGCAACGACGTCGGGACACCGTTCCTCCGCTTCGTTACTGAATTCCACGGCGCGGGACAATGAGGGAAAAACACAACGACGGACGGGGAGCACCCTGCTCGCGTGAATGTGAATCGATGACGAGGAATCTTGTCGGATAGAAAGGGGTTGGCGGAGAGAATAAGCTAGGGGTTGGAGAACGAGGTCCGCTGAAATGGTCGATGGAAGACGCACGTTTTCATGCGTCCCGCGAACCTCGTAACGCTTCGAGACCACAATCGAAATCGAACTGCTTTTTTCCTCCGCTTCCTTTCTCTCCGTCGCGAGGAGAGAAACGTTCTCGTCGCTCGATTACCAGGTAAACGGGTTTCTTTCTTCGATACCGGGAATTGTTTCCAGCCGCGGGTGCACGCGCGAGGACTTGCGACGCCGGAGAGCAGGGGTTGGCGGATAAAGAAAAGGCAAATTCTCATGGCGCTTATTAATTATAAAATATCGCGCACAAGGGAAACGCACAAATTCCCTCGCTGTTGTGTCGACGGGAAAAAGCAACGGCAGCGCTTTCTGCGATAATTAATTCAGCCACCGCACACTCCTTCGTTATTCTCGCGGAAGGATTTAAGAGTGCCGATTTTCCTGGACGTTGCGCCGGAAACGATCGATTTTCAGTCGCTGCAGCTGCTGGAAGAATGGTCCCGGAGGACTTTTGTTGGCAATTGTTCCGTTTCGAAACGAAATTTCCACCGCCGTTTCTTCGCCGCGATTCTTTAGGCCCCTGCCTCGTAATTTCTTTGAAAGCTACTCCAGCGGATTGTTCGCCGCTGTAGGACCGTCTTCTAGTACCGAAATATTACGTACAACTTGTATTTAATAGTTGATATTATCTCGTTTTCGTATCGAATACGGAGGGTGCGTTTAGGGAACGAATCAGGGGGATAATTATTAAACGGCGGAATATTCTTTGAATAATTAGAGAAGCGTTATTTAGAGCATGGAAATTTTAGCGCGAAGTTTCCCTCTGGATGGAAACTTTCTTGGTGGCATGGAGTTTGGATGCAGAACGAGCGTGTCGCTGATCAACCGACAACCGCGGAGGCATTAACGACAGCCCGGGGCTGTTCGCGTTTTCGCCTGGCCTGGTGCAAAGGCGAGGCAAGCATTGAATCGACTGTCATAACCATTCGCGACTTCTATATGTGAATAGATATGTGGGCGCGATGAAAGGGAGCTTTGAGAGCGGGCTCGGCCGACTTATCGGCGCGAAGAAAGCGTCGCAGCCGCGAGAGACGGGGACACACGCCTCGAAATCCACTGTAAATACGCTCGACAAACGTTTCTCTTACGGGAAAAGGAACCTTTGACGCTTGCACCCGCTGCGGGACGGAAATTTTCTCGAAAGGAGAGGCCAGACGCGGCCTGATTGCACGCGAAGGAACCCCTGTCGCGAGCAGCCCTCGAACGTACGGTATTTTCGAAACGAATAAATCCACCGGTCTGCCGATCGAATTTTTTCCACCAGAATTTTCCCATCACCCGGCAAGATTGCCTCCGATAATTGGATAATACCGTTAAGAGGTTCCCGAAATGAAACAACCGGGAAACGTGTATTTTTAGACACGAGCTTCGTTAACGAAGTCAGACGCGACTTTATCCGGGACTAAAGGCTTTCGAATCTCTCGCAGTTAACGAAGCAGGGGGAAGTGATTTGCGAAAGGGTAATCGGCTCGTGAAATTAAATTCCTGAGCGCACTTTCGAACCCACCCCATTCGACGTACGCTAAGAATCACGAGCCACTTGTATTCCCAGTGTGTCGACCTCGGGTCTCGAAACGCCAGCAGTTAAGTTAAAAAGAGAAACGACCACGGTTTTTACGACGACCCGTCGAGCCCACAGGAAGGAAGAACCCTCGCGACTTCCGGAATTCGATCAGCCATCCTTCTCTTCGCGCTGCCTGTCAGGAAACACCGCTGCTTAACAGCTTCGAATAGCAAATAGCTAGGAATACCAAACGGGACGTGTTTTGGATGTTGCAGATATTTTATTTTCGCATTTACCGACAACGCGGATTAGTTACTTCCGACAATGTTAATATCGTAGTTAATACAGATGGTAATATTGGAGTATGCACACCTGTTTGTACGGAATTGCGGAATAATATTATCCTAATTATTTTGATTTGTGTATAGTAGAGAAGCAAACATGTCACTTCTATTATGGCGTTCATTTGTGCAAATCTAAACGAGAGTTGGGATTGGACAGGGTTGAATATCAGGTTAGAAGAATTAGCGTGTATGCACCATAGGAAATATTTATATTCCTACAATGCTCTAACTGAGAGACTTTTGTTGTTACCATCAAGAGAGAAATTGTTACATTGTTGTTTGAAAAGCAATTCTAAATGTTTAATTTTCCATTACGATATGGGACTGTGGTGATTATGACAAAATAATTTATTTTTCGTAATTTAAAGTTCAATTACTACCGACAATGAGATGAATTTTCCCAACAATTCGAATTTATAGTGAGATATTAAGTTACTTTGTTTCAATTGTACGATTGGATGCTTAGTCGACGATATTTTATTAAAAATTGATCACCGAGGAATGAACCTACCACGCCCGGTTTACTGCGTTTACATGCGCGTTGCAGATCGGTAATCCTAACCTCAATTGCTCGCCAGATTCCTAATAGAATTCCGATTTTCGCGTTTCAACCCCGAAACCAGGAACACGGCCACTTTTCTGCCGGCATAAAATCGCGATGATTTGGCGGTGGACCGGAACGGCGAAATGAAACACAGCGTGTGGAGATACGAAGGGGTGAGAACGCGGATGCCAGAGGCATATCGGGCAGGGGAAATGGGGAAATATTGGCGATCAGGGGCGGGAAATTTCGCGGATACGCGAAAGAGAGCTGTTCGCTATTTATCCAATTGCAGCCGGCACAGATGGCACGCGGCTTAGCAGCGGCTCGCAAATGTGACGAACGCGTCATACGGTTAGGGTGCTCGAATTAATCCTCTTCCGGCAGCGTTCCACGGTATCAGCGGATATCTCAAAAAATGCCGTGTCCGCCACGGTAATCTGGGATAATACGGCGGGAATTGGAAATTCGGCTGGCCGCTGTCCACCCCGTTTCCACCTCGTTTCCACCCCGTTGCCGCCCCGTTTCTGCCCCGTTTGTTCCCCGGCTGCGCTCGTACCGTCGCGCGAACGTTAAAAAATAGAGGGCGAGATAGCGAAGCAGAGGAAGAGAGAGAGAGAGAGAGAGAGAGAGAGAGAAAAGAGACATAAAACTCGCGCTCGATGGAGCCCGAAAAAATTGTCCCGGAGAATGGAGTAGTTTCGAGGGTTGGCAGCCGATGATGATGATTTGTGATGCTTTCTCGTTGGATTCGGTGCGATTCGCTTGACGCAAGGACCTCCGTTGGCGACGCGTTAGCGATCGTGCCGCCTGAGTAACGACCGGTTCAATTTTAGCTAGGAAAAAAGGCCCGGTCCCGATCTCCGCTTCGAGCAGCCTGGATCGACAGCGGAATTTAAGCGGAACAGATTTTTTCCAGCCGAATGGCCGAAAGATCCGGCAGCCTGCATCGGAAACATTCGTTTCGCTATCTCGACCGCGGCACTTTCCACCCCGCGTCTTTCCATAAATAACAATTTCAGCGTCACGTCGCGCTTTAAAGGAGGTTTACTACGAGCACCGGCGATAAAAAAGCGTCTCGTGATATTTCGGCGATGAATAACGCGGTGGTTCTTGAAAACACGATTTTACGAGTATATCTCACCCTTCTTTCGCGACTTTTCTACCGCGGAAAACAACGGAGAGACGAGCGACGTGTATGGGAGGAGAGAGGAGGAAAGGAGCGAGTGAAAGAACGAGAGGAAACGTGGAACAGGGAGAGCAAGAGGAAAAAGGAGAGACCCTGCGCGGAATTGTTCTGACCACGAGGAAACACCGGCAGGAGGCCGGTCCCCTGGGCGCGATAATTTATTTCCTTTACAATTCCGTCAGTACAATGCGCGTGTTAAAATATTACCCGAGCTTTATAACCGCGCGCATCCCCTTTCTACTTCTTTCTTTCTGTCTTCGGCGAGATAGGGGCCACGCGTGTACGTATTTCATCCGGCCTTACGTCGCTAGACCGTGTGCTATTCAAACGTTCGCTATTTGTAATCGCGTTCGGGAACGTTCAGGGGATCCTGCATCCGCGCGGGATACCCGTCGCGCCGAATAAAAGCACGCGTGCTTTGAATCCGAAAACACCGGGGCCGCTGTTGGCAAGTTTGCCGCAGGGCTCTCCGACAACGTGGAAATAAAAATTTCGAAGAATTTCTGCGGGTTTTCGGAGTCAGCGAACCCGAAAACGTCCACTTTACAAACGTAATAGAATTTATCGGGGATTTTATCCGGTCAGATTTCGTATCTTTCATTTTCATTGTAAAGTAGCTTTCGTGTCCTTTAAGTATGGAGAAGTTGAATGGTTACGTTGTATATACCGGTAGTGTAATGGGTTACGCGCTGGACTTGTAACCCAAGGGTCTTCGGTTCGAATCCCTCCTCCTCCTTTCGATTACGTGAAAAGTTGTGTTTTCGATTTTTCTTCCATTTTCTTCGCTATAATCGACGTTTCCTTTGACGAGGTTTACCGAAATTTATGAAAATATCGATTGAAAAAAATATATTCTCTCCATATTTGGAAAGAAAATTTTCGAGCAGGGAAAACAGGGGGAAAAAAATTGGTGTTGTTTCTCCTTGCTGCATGCACGATGAAAATTCAGGAAAAAAGACTACTGGTTGCGTTTCATCGAAATAATGTTGCGTTTCAAATTACTTTCCCCTTCCACGCGAATCCAAGATTGGATGGGACACTGTATAGCAAGTCCCAAGGTGTACACAAAACAACCCACACAAATTGCATTCGTTTCACGGTGTTTTATCGTTCGTTGTTCCCTACCCCGCCGCACTTTCTACCGGCAAGTTGTTGTTTAACCAGAGAAATGAAGACAGAGAGAGGTGTAATCGAAAAAAACTACGACTACCTACGGGAAAGTTATAAAACAAAAACTAGAAGCACCCCCATAGTCGTACGTAAAAATGCAACAACGCGAAGTTCGCCAAGATTCTCGGAACGCGCGCGATGGTGGCGTGTTCCGAAAGAATGCCTTTGGGTGTCGTTCCGCGTAACTTCATGTCGTCTTTCAGGAGAAAGTTAAAGACTCGAAGAGAGGAAAGAGAGGAGAGAGAACAAGCAAGGGATAAAAGAGAGAGCATATTGCGGGCCCAACTTGGTGTTCGGAAGTTTCCGCGAGTCACGGTATCCTGGCCTTAATAATGCAAGGAAAGAAGAGATGCGCAGGTAGAAGAAGAAAGCGAGAGAGAGAGAAAGGGCCACCACTTTCCTTCCACTTCCATTCTAGCTCTCCCTACCGATGCAAGGGTATTGTTTCAACCCCATGTTTTCTCCCCAACATCGACGGAGGCCGATGTAATAACTCAAACCACCCCCGCACCCTCGATATCCCGGCGGAGAAACAAACGAGCGGAAGAATGAGGTGTCCTCGATCAACATGGCCGAGATTTCTCCTCGTTCATCTCTGAAACCTGCCCCGAAGAGGAAAACGCAAGCAGAGGCGATCATTTCTACGTGCTCTATCTTCGCTCGTACGATAAGTCCCGGTGCACGGTGAAAAATCTGGGGAGGTTCGCGGTCACGAGAAGAAGCAAAGCCAACTGTGAATAATGGGTACCCGCTTGGAGTATACACGACCTATATTTGAAACTTCCTCTTTCTTAGAATAGAACCACCGTTAACGTCGATGGAGATCGCGAGAGGATCGAAGCGACACGGTTCGCTGCTTCCAGCGACGGTTGTCGTTCGTGGCCGTTCGAATTGCAGCAGACTTCGCGGCAAAAGCAACGGGGGTGCGCTCGATTCTTGCTCAATCCCGTTTTACAACCACTTAACGACATCACGTGCAGCTGGAACGGGGATTCGTTGCGCCCGGAAAACGAGGTAGACTCGGTCGCCAAAGGAAAAGTGGTCTAAATGGAAAGGTGAAATGTCTCCGATCAACGTTTCCGTGATTGTCTTCGTCACCGCGGAGTCTCTCTTCCTCGAAGGCAGAGAAGAAGGAAGAAGACGATCCTCTTAATACCGATTTCGAATCACGGAGAGGCGGAAGGGGGAGGAACACGCTGTATCCGGACGCGATGATGGTCGCGGTTTATGACGCGAGCACCGGAATACTAATCATCGATCGGAACTCCTTTTTCTGGGGCGTCGATCAGCCGGCTGCGGGACATCCTGCTCCACTTACCGTTGCGGACAAATTACGCTCGTTCCGAGCAAAACGACTCTCATTGATCTTGGCCAGCGGGGAAATTAGCGGAGTCTGTAGCCGAGATGTTTGCCAGGGTACCCTTACGTAAGCCAGCAGGTGTTCTCGTGAATTTTAATTCGCTTTGCCTCCCTGCTCGCGTTCTTGTCCGGCTTTTCGGCTAAACGCGGAGAACCTTCGACATCGTTCCACCCTGTTCACGCGACGATGCGCGCGAAAAACAGTGTACCATGACCAGACGTGGGAAAACGCCTGTTTATTTTATTTCCCATCCGTCCCGTCGAAACCCAAAGCGTAGTTTTCCAATCCCATAACGATTCCAGGCCTGACAGTTCCTTCGACACTCGGCTTTTAATCCCGGAGAGTACGACCGACTTTGCTCGCTGCCTTCTCTCAGTACGGACGAACAGAAGGTGGAACTGATCGCGGACGAGCTGGTGACCGCAATTTCCACGTACAGACACGGGATACGCGTGGAATAATATCGGAGGTCATTATTCCGCGATATAATACCGTCAGAGGGGTACGAAACAGGGAGTCCTCAATTTCCTACGCGGGGGCCAAGCGTGACGATGACGGGCACTCCGATGCGTTCTGGGAACGGTCGTTTCACGCGTTATTTTTCTCCGTCCCCGACGAAATTTCGCAGCAGCCTCTGGGAAATATCTCGACGAGGGTCTGCTCAAGACCTATCGAATTTACCTCGTCTCAGGAGCGTTACTAGCAGCGCGAGCTCGGTTCGTTTCCCTAGAATTAGATCCATTCGCGTTGATTAGAACGTATCTCGTTTGGAATATCGCTGCGAGACGGGAGGACGAGATTTCGTTGGTTGCGTCTACGCTGTGTTTAACGCACAGACAAACGTCTGAGTCTACGATAGCGGACAAAAGGACGTCGAAAGACGATCTTCGTTATCGTTACCTGCTACCAAAGGTTCAAAGTACCGGCGGAATTTACGGTTTCCTGTTCTCAGCGGTAGTTTCGTGAATTTTGAACGGTGCGCACCGAGAGGTAACAATGCGCCCGATAATGATAACGCAAAGTTATCGCGGGACGCGGGGGCGTAGGAGATGAAAACGGAGATGGAAGTCTTAAAGCGGAGATTGTTTCACCGCTAGGCAAAGTATCGCGTGCTGAGACCGTGCTGAGACCGCACTGCAAGTTTCGCAGCCAGCAAGGTCTCCGACCATAGCGCCGCCATTTCATTTTCCCAAGATTTCCGCAGGTTCTCCGCGCCCGCCCCGTGGATCGTCGCTCTCTGCAAGTCGAACGCAAGTGAAAGCTCTCGTGGAATGATAATCGACGCCGGACCGACGTTCACGTCGTTGACAGACGCTGTCCGAGTTGAACATCATCAACTGGCGTCGATCCTAACGACGTTCCTGTGCGATACAGCTTTGGAAACAGCATGAATCTCTTTTCAACACTTTCTTCTTTCGTTGTAAGAAAATCTGTAAAAAACTGTGAAGAACTTGATTCCTTGAAAATCAAATCTAAATCCTTGGAAGGAAGATATGCGATTCGTAACACCTTACGTGGTACTGGCATTATCAATACCTCGTATTATTACTGACTCAAATACTCTTTATAATCGTATAGATTTCTTTTTCAGGGTCTTATATTATTGTAGGATGGCGAAACTGGTCTTGAGACACCGAAAATTCGAATTGAAAGAGCAAGAACGCTATAACACAAACTCAAAACTCGTAAACTGATTTAACTTATGGAAAGAGCACCAAAATAACGAAAACACACAAAGACACGCTCTTTTAAAACTCTCTTTCCAACACTAAGCTACTCACGCTTGTGCTGGTCACAACCGATTTCAAAGGATTCTGTTTTGGTTGTCAAGGACCACGCTTTTATGTTTTCCTTAACCTACGCTTCACCTCCTCGTAGAGGAGTCACGCAACTTAATTTTGTTATATAGAACAACTTTTCGATATGCTTTCTAGAAGATATCGATCGGTTTGCAATTTGTTTTTGTTGGCTACAGTCGATTCGCCATTTCTTTTGGTATCCTACACTATGTACAATTTGTTTGCTTTCCTTTTATATGTACAATTTTATGTAAATGTATTACACTCCGTGTATGAATAAAGTAATAACAATAATAATGAAAAATTTTCCAGTTATAATTGACAGAACACTGGGTACACTTTGACACTTGACTGTTTACATGACACTGACGTTACTCGTGGAAATCTAGTTCGTGGACACTCGCTGTGGGTTAGGTTACAATTGGTTCGAATTAACCCCCGACTAATTTTCGAACTCGACTTGGAATCCCTGTGTTGTTACGACCAAGAATTCCTGATGAACGGATAATTTCTCTCGCCGGCTGCATTAACCGTCGCGATGGAAGCCAGCTGCAAAACCTCGGTAATTATTTTTCTAACTCGCTTTCGCGACGGCGTCCACCGCGGCGACGTCGGCGTCGGCGATCATTAGCGCCGTTAATTTTCGCGAGCGTTCCCGCAAGGAAGGACGTGTTTTTCAGTGGAACAGCGAGGCAGGGCGGCCGCATAAGCCGGCTCGGCCTGGAACGAAAATAGGATGATTCGACGAAGCCACTTCAGCCACCGGGTTATTTCGGGGCGGCTGTTCGAGGGATGGTTTCCGCGTGCTTGTTTTGGGACACGCCATCGCACGGCCCTGCCGCGGCTCCACGCAATTACGCTCTCGCGAACCCGGAGAAAGATAGGGTTCGCAATTTCTTGCAGAAAACAACTTTCTCCCGTGGGATTGAGGGGAAAACACGGCAGTTATAGGAGCTGATCGTGATCGAAACAATTATTCCTCGCGTGCTAACCCTCTCGTCGAGGGTGTTCCCTTCGAGTCTCTTCTTTTCATTTTTCGATTTCCTTTTTGGGGAAAAAATATCGCTTAAGACTTGTTAAAGTCACTCGTACGTTTTTCCAGTAATAAATAATATAGCAATTGCACGTTGAACCGAGATCTCAAACGTTCTGGGATTAACTCTAGGACTACCAACCCAGTCAAAATGACTGGTCCCAGAATTTTCCTTTCTGCAATCTCCGAACACACCTGTTTTAAGAATAAAATTGGTATCCACTCATATTAACCATTTGAGCTACGATTTAACCTTTTGCATTCGAGAAGTAATCAGATTCTAAAGATCGACGTTAATTAATATATCAAATTTAAAATTACCCAACGATGTGTGGAATATCGAAGAAAAATAATTCTGTCTTAATTTGCATATGATTTCTCATTTACCATTTTGAAAATATCGTCGACTCTATGACAGAAAGTCTTCGAATTACTATTTTTCTGTAACGAAATAGTCGTCGAGTGCAAAGGGTTAACTTTTGATTACCGTGTTGTGCTCTAGAATATGACATGCCATAAGGCGTTACATTGACGTGGTATACACGTCGCTGGCGGCTTTGGACCAAAAGCATCTCGACGTGTGTGACACGTCTTTATAACGCAAGTGGTTAAGAAAGAACTGTAATCAATATTGTAATATCGCAGGATTTCCACCTCGTGTATAGGTAACTTTAACTTAGAAAGTCACCCAGGGTTCGAGGGCCAGGTCGGTCGGCAAAGACCCCGGCAATGCGTCAGGCCCTTAGCATGATCATATTTTATCATGTTGAGGGAGGCTTTTGGAGAAGATATAAAAGAAAGCAGAAATGGTTAGTGAGCAGAGATGGGAAGATTTCTTGAGAGGCAGCTTTTTCGAGGAGTTCTTAGTTGTGTTTTAGTCGTGAGCCATTAGTCGTAACAGGTTGAGTTGTCATTATATAGTTGAGTTGAGTTGTAGTCTTAAGTTATAGTCGATACAGATTCGTATGCTTAATCCTCACCACACATTGTTAATTAACACGTTCGTCGCCGAACGCGATTCGGTTGAGTTTCTCGCAGGGCCCAAATCCTACTGTCTGAGCGCTAGAACGCTATCGGACTGATGATTTGGATGGGTCTAGTACAGACACGGCTCGTTAGATGTTGGTCAATGGATCCTATTTACAATTTTCTATTTCCTGCAATCGTTTTGAATTACTGTCAGCAAACTTGCATTTCGCAAATAACCAAACGATAGAACAGAGTCGCAGACTTGGTCAAGTTTTACCACTCGTAAACATATTGACAGACAATTACGGAAAATGTACAACACTACGACCTATTCTTCCAATTGCGCAAAATCACGACAAATGTGTTTAGACTGTTTTAACGAATACCATGCGACATGGTATAATGTAATAACTTTATCCTAAATATAAATAAATAAAAAGTATAGTATAATGTGTATACTTTTTATCATTTTATGATGTATATTCTATATTTATATTTCAGTGCTTATTCCATTAAATTCCTTTTAAAAATCCAGCTGGAAATCCTATTTAACTTGAACAAGAAGAGAGTCACTGCGTCATCCAAATTTGGGTGACGGGACCCCCACGGAAATATACTCGTCACCTAAGTATGGTTGACGCGGCGACGAACGTGTTAATTCATTATTATTATTCAATAATAGTCCGTATTTACCATCTATCATAGTCTCTACAAATATATTCACTCGTATTCATCGTACCGCTGAAATTACTGTAATCCGTGCACTTTATAGTTAGGTACCCATTAAAGATCAATAATTCTAGCGTTAAAGCTGACACACGAGTGACAGAGACGTTTCGCGTTATCTTCCGTTGGTATTTGAAAAGTGAAAAGCTCGATTGGCCAGCGAATCGGTTTATTTTCCATAGATTAGCGCACAATGGCGTAATATTTTGAGTAATTTGCGATTGGAACACCGCGAGCTTTCACGAAGGAGCAACGCGGGGCCCGTTCCGCTTTCGTGTCGGGCAATTTGTCGAGATACACCGGCGCGGTGCATTGTTCGGTCCAATTAACAAAAAATTGAACGCGCGTGAAAAATATCGTTGGAAAACAATATTAGCTGCGTGAACGAAATTCGGCCGCTTCAGTGAATCGATTTCTCGGCCGCGCGAGTCGAGTTAGCCCTAAAGCGCGGAGTCGTAGGTGCACGTAAAATCGAATTACTTCCTGTCCAAAGGATTTAAACGGGATCTAACCTTGCCGATTAATCGCGAGTCATTTACCATAGAGACTTCCTCTCTCCTGGCCGGAATCATTCCCTATTCATCTTCATCCCCGAAATTCCGCTCCCCAGACGCTGTTATGCCATAAAAACGTGATCAATCATGCGAAGAAACGGAAGCACTTGGCCACCGGAAGTGCACTCGCATAAACGTATTTAAACAAATTTCCTCCGTATTTTCTCCGCCTGCCAAGGAGATATCGTAAGAATACTCTAGTCACTCGTGCTTATTTTATTTTTAATCTCGCGTAAATATTCAGTTTCCTTTTCCTTTGAGGTTTCTCCATACCGGATGAAAATAACGTTCTTTAAAGGACTGGAATCTTGCTTGGTCGTGTGCAAATATTAAATATAAACGTCGAGATGGGAGACAGCGCGTTGACAGTCGTCTTGTTTCTTCCAGAGAAACTTTACTCCATAACGAAATCATTCCACGTTCGTCCTTGAAAGCCCGAGTTCCAGCCTGGTCCCTCGTCCCGAGCAGGGGCTGAAAGGTTTCCAGAAATACAAATCTCTTCTAAATTAGACACGAGGAGTCGAAACAGCTTTATAACCGGTGTATCAGTCACGAAGAAGAAGCTCCTTACTTCGACATCGGTTGCAATTCCGGTACCATTCGAAATATCGGATCCTCGTGCACAATTTTAACTCTACACCGGCTGCGATTACAGCCCGATGCTGTACGTACACGCAGATACATTCTTACAAGCCTCTATTCCGCTGCTCAAATTGATACCCTTATTCCCGTAACAGAAATCGATATCTTGGAAAGCGTTGCAGAAAATAACGATCATCGGGAGCCGTTCGGGGAACCGGGATCGATATTATAACAGACTTCATCCGCGGCGTGTGCCGGCCATTATAAATCTCTCGTAAAAACAATAGAAACCATCAGGATTTCAGCGAACCGTGGCGAAATGAAAGTTTGATACAGGTGCAGGGGATGGAGAAACAAAACCGGGTCGGTCAGTCCGGTGTTTTTCTTTTCCCGCGTAAATTCGATCCCTCTGCCGACAATATTAACGTGACTCGCCCTAGGGGAAGCGGAGGAACGAAATGGCCGCGGCTGTCCGCGCGGAAATCTATGTAGTGCACTTTAACATTCGGCGGGCGCCGGGGAATATACCAATTCCTGGGAGTTCAGGCCTGTTGTTGCTGGCATTATTAGCTCGCCACGGCTCGTTGTTGTTCCGAGTATCATTAATTCGACTGATATCGCGCTTCACCGCCGCTATTTACCCCGACGCGGTTTCCCTTTTCGTTTTGTTGCCGGTCGGGCCCCTCTTCCTCTGCTTCTACGAGACCTGCATCGTTTGCTTCCGCAACTGCGACCCCGGTGTCTGGTTAAAGGTACAACGAGACGAGTCGATCGAGGAAGATAAATTCGCGTAATCGAACGGTGGATTGCACTGTGCCCATTCTGTTGACTTTTCTTCGTTTTTATCGACGAGTCGCGCGTCGAATGCTCGGTTCTCCGATACTCCACGTCGCGTGGTTGTCGTTAACGTTAGATACTCGAGGTGGTTGTTGAATTGCGGAAAATGGAAGAAATATTTCGCGGATTTCCACGATCAGAGCTGGATCGAAAGCAAACGTGGATTTCATGGCTGTTGATTTCTTAGCGAAGCCTGGATCGACGTAAGCAGTCTTAAAATCGTGGCAATATGGCGTCCCATAGTTAAAGGTTTAACCGATTTGGAGTATTAAACTAATTTCACGGTAATGTTTTATATGTGACGCAATTGGAAATTTTATTTTTCATACCCATGGCACAGTCAATCTACGCAATCTAGATTACACGTGGGGGTACATAGGGGTCTAAACAGACCCGTAACATTTGCGTAGCCGCCTGATAGCTCAGCGAGTATTAGTTATCGATTTGCTATCACAGGGACCACATGCACGAAGGACGTTAATCAATGGTCGGGGCTTCCAAAAATTTGCAAATTAGGAAAGAAATCTACCTGTGTTATACTGGAATTAAGTTAGGAAGACTATAACGCAATATAGGCCTATTTCAAAATGTCCTTTAATAACTCCAATCGAAAAAATTAATTTTCCTTTGCCTCGCACGTATCATACGTTAGCTGTGCCTAGATCAATTGGCTCTTCTCTCCAATTGGTCTCACCTCGGTACCACGAACCTAACCCAAAACCGTAAGAAATACACCAGTTGGAGACTCCGTGGTTGCTAGTTCGGAAACTCACAGAGACACTGGAAATTTCGAATAAATCTGTAGAATAAACTTCGCTGAGACTATCATCCGTTGTACCATCCCCTTTATTTAGGCGTTCACATCTCCGCAGTGCAGGGGCTGTCGTCAGAGCCGTAAACAAAGTAACTACGCGTTATTTACGCAACAAAGGGTACATGGGCCTGTATCCGGGGCTAATGCGAATTATTTGACATCACCGATCCACAAAGGACGGCGCGGCTGTGTCCAATTTGCGTCTATTTTCCCACAAAATCCCTATTCTTACAATAGCCGGAGTCTTGGCGCGGAGGGTGGAGCTTGACCAGCAACTGGGTCGCGGTTAATTATCGAAAAAACGATCTCGCCGGTGTCCTCGCGACGAGCGGAGGCTGAGAAAGTTGCGGAAGCTTCGACTAGCGCAAGGCAGAAGCATCGCGGCGAGTATGGCTACTCGAAAGTTACGGGCACGGTTTTAGTAAATTATAAATTGAAGCATGCCTCGACAGGGTGCGCGAGTCATCGAAGTTGAACTCTCGCGAGCGACCTCGGCATAAGGGTGACGGCAAGTGGGACGAATGCGCTGAAAATAACGTGCACGGGACACACCCTGCCAGCTCCGTGAGCCCGAGGGTGAAGTTTTCACGCGTGGAAGAACGGCGAACTGCGCGGCGTGGCCGATGTTTGGTAACGTGCAATCAGATTTCGATATGCAAGCTGCTGTTACGTATCGCGAACTACGTGTTCGCGAACGTTGGTAAAATGGGTCGGGCCGATTCGCGAAAGTTTCGCCGTTGTATCGCGGCAGATTCGCCACGCGTCGATAAGACGAAACTTCCCGAAACACTTTCCCGTGCCCCACCCCCTTGCTTCTCCGCTCCATCCTCTCTCCGTGTAGGATGAAAATTTGCGGCGCTTGTCGGAACCCGGAACAGTTCGATCCGGAAGAATGGAAGCGGACGAGGCGGAAGAAACGCGGCGCTCGCCGCGAGACGGGAAATTTAATCAGGGAAGAGGGGTTCGATGATAATTCTCGATCGGGGGTGTGGGATTCGACGACAGGGAACAGAAGTCAGCTGTGCAGTAGGTGCCACGGGGCTTCGACGATTATTAGGGCACGTAGAGCGTTAAATTTCCCGGCGATCTCGCTGCATGGTTCGAGGCTTATCCTGCAGGATCGGACGCCACGCTGGTAGAAACTACACGGTGCTTACGTCCCCGTGAACACGCACACCGGTCTCGCATGCAAAGCTGCAAGCTCATAAGAGATACCTGCCGGCTGTAACGAATTGTATGGATCAGCCGTAAAAGTCCCTGCTTCCCGGATGTCCTCATTATCTTATGCAGGATCGTGATACCGAATTTCGCCTTATTCGTGTCGGAAACTCCACGACCAGCTTAATTTTCCGGCCAAAAGATAAATTAATATTCAGCGAAGCATAGGAAATCCGGTGGCGTATTTGAAACGCTGAAAATCTCGCGCAGCGCGGTCTACGTTTCGAAATTCGCCCCAAGTCGAATGATTCCATCGCGTTCTTCCACTCGCGATTCAATTATTCCCCATAAAAATCCAGCGTTGGTATCAGCCCGGACGTAGATATCCCCCGGGTGCTGCAGCCTGGAATTTTCTTAGCTTAATTGATACATCACGGAACAAGGCACCTTCAGCGAAGCAAGAAGCTACGCCCTTTGTGGGCCAAAACTGCAACGCAAGTTCACCAATTAGTCAGCGAACCGGAGAACCCACTCGCGCAGCTTTATTACTCGAGGGTAACTCGGCTGCTCCGGGAACGCGAGTTTCTTCGACGATTTTCACCGCGAAAGACCCGCGCCGAGGAATAGAGCCACGGGGGTCAGAAGCGAGTATTCCGGGGCGATAGGAAAAAGCTACTTTCCCCGGGGAGTTTGTCAGCCGGGGCCCTTTCCATTCAGCCCGTCCATTTCCACGTGAGCCGGCGTATGTATAATACATAGCTGAAAGCCGTGCACATCGCCGCAGATTGCGGGTCATTCCATTCTTGGCTCCGTCTCCGCCTCTCCTCGGCTCCGCCGCGATGCTTCTTGCCGCGTTCCCAGCTCGAGCACGGGACGTGCAACTCCTCTCTTTCCGTGGCATTATCAGGACTTTTCTCATAAAGCGGTCGTGCCGCGTGCTTTTCAACGGGACGGTTCCGTTTCCCCCGCGAGAAATATCAAAATTCCAGGTCGCCGGTCACGCTGCTACTCCGATGGCGTAACGAGTTCTCCGGATCGTCCCGGACCTAGTTCCACGGCCATGCCAGTTCTTTGCGGGGGTCCGCGATTGTGCACCGCGTCTCCAACTTGCGAATAGTCTCGTCCTGATACGGACTTCCCCATGGACCCACGGACTCCACCTCGTTCCGGTATCGACGTTACAGCCACGGGACGAGATCGTTCCGCGCCATCTCTTCGCCCGGTTGTTTCTCGGAATTTCGAGATGGCGTCCGGGCAGGTCGAGAGTTCCCTCTGCGCCATTGACGTTTCGCTGTGACGAAGCGAGATGCCTTCTTACCTTCTTGTTGGTATTCTTCCATGCTCCTTACAAGGTTTACGAGGTGCAGTATTGTTCGCGTATATGGCCAATCGTGGAGACCGAGACTGGTTATATACGCGGCAAGCGTGTCTCCACGAATCGAGCAATAAATTCTGGTCGACTCGTATAGTCGTGGAGAAACGACGAAAATGAGCCAGATAAATATAATAAACATGCCTCTACGCTATCGTATCGGTTAATGCAGAAGTGACATCATGGAAGTCGGTAATGATCACTCTTAATTAAATATTGTCAGGGGGGAGAAGAGAGGGCTGGATTAAAACGAGTCTAACTCTCGGTGGCTGATTTGATTTTATTCTTCTTGATACGATGCACGCACACTGCTCTCGTCTCTCGCGTAAGACTTCCTGCGTTCGTTCCTCCAGTTGCCCTTTTAACCCTTTGGACTCGAAGATTTTTTCGTTGTAAAGATGAAATTCGAAGCTCTTAGATTTTTCTAAGCTCACTGATACTCTTTATGCTAAAATTAAAAAAGAAGATCGCGAATTTGCGTGAGAAACGATCGAATAGAATAATTTTATTTCGATGTTCTTAATGTAATTATTATCATCCATTATTTAAGTTATAACATTGAAACAAACGGTGACTGAGAGTCACCTTTCGAATGCAAAGGGTTAACCCTTTGACTGCCACGCCGAAATTACGTGTTTCGTTCAGGACGCCACGGAAATGCATCGCTAGATGCAAGATTTGCTCCAAAATTCTTCTGACTGATGTTCTAATAAAAATTTTTGATTGCTCAATGTGGTACTTTGTATTTTAAAGTGTCTTCTAATTAGTGCTTGTATTCGCAATGTACCAAGTTTTAATTTTCCTTCGATATTTACAATTGTAGTATACAAGTAGCTCAAGCGCTCCGGTCACCGATGACCACCGTGGAGTCACAGGAGAAACCGTGGTCGGTCATAGATGACCAATGTGGCAGTCAAAGTGTTAAAGGTGGACCTCCTTCTGTAATTCATCGCTGAGATCAAGCGGATTGCCGCTTCCACTTGAAACTCTGGTTATCACTGCTACGTGCTCGTTATTCACGCCTTATCGGTAAACCGAAGCTCGCATAATCTTACATACTCCTACAATATATCTAAATTAATCGTGATATTATTCACATTATAATTGACTTTAATTTTTAAAACCTTTAATAGGTTTCTCTCAACTTTAACTCTTAAACACACGATTCTGTACTCACTACGTCCCGACTACGCGCATTCTCCCTCGCCCGGGCCCTTGCACCCTTATTTAAAGTCTAACACTCTCTGTTTCCATACGCAAGTTCTCTTCGTTGATCGCTCATTTCCCACGCGACCTCGCCCTCACCCTGGGCCAGGTACCTCAGACACTCGGACACATTCCTAGACTTTCGTTCATTGCTTGCACTCGACTCGGTCATAAATATCTCATCCATACGTTCCTCGCACGTGGTCATCTGTCCGCATGCACTGCAGATGTTACCCTAAACGCCTAAGCCGGACCCGATATCGCTTTTAATACTGTTTCCTTTACTAAACTCCTTCTCAGCTCGCAATACCATAAATGTAACAATGCTTGGTACCACTCCGATCTTGAAATTGTTCTTTAATATTTTTAATAAAATGTAAGAAATTTTGTTCTTATTTGTCATAAACTTGCAGAATAAAATAACACCGTGTTTGCATAAAATCGGAACCTAAGCAACAGTGCGTTGTCACTCGTGCTCTAATATTGAACCAAAAGGGATCCCAGCATCTTTGGTCCTGAGGGGATGGGTGAGGACAACAGGCCAAGAAGAATCGAGGAGAAATTGAAAGAGGGCTGGGAAAGACATCGGGAAGCCGGCAGGGAAGCCTGTTTCCAAAATTCTCGCAGTTAATACGGATCTCGGTACTGTCTGGAGCGGCGTTATGCGAGGCTGCATCTGCATAACGCGCGGAATACAATGTGCAATAGCGGGCTGCGGAGCGCAAGGTTGGTCGCCGGTAATGAAATCGCGCGTTGCTCGCCCGTAATGACGACCCCGGGGCGTCGCGACGCTTACCGTTTTCACGATAACGATGTAGAGAAACGAACCGAGCCGCTGGCCTGCTTAAAATGCACGAAACCCGAGCCATAATGGAATTTTCGCAGGTCGAGACGCGTCGCCGTGCCTCTTGGATCGTGATCGAGGACCGTCTGGATCGGCCTGCGACTCCAGCGTCCCGTGATCAGGAAGGAATTGTCGCACCTAAATTACAGGGTAAAGGTATCGGTTTCCCTAAAGTTCACGACGATATTCCTTCCAACGAACGACTAATTTCGCGGAAATTCTTACGCTTTAACCCCTTGACTATGGCAGATTTTGATACGCAGCGGCCGTACCATACGACAAGAATTGAGATACGATGTGCGCCATTTTTGTGAAAACAAGCGCCCTCCGTGTCAGAAAGCTAAACTACGTCGAGCGCCTATAGGCGACCTTCGTGTTGCAAACGAAAAATTTCTAAGCACCCATAGGCGCCCTTCGTGTCACGAACGCAAAATTTCTAAGCGCCTATGGGCGCCCTCCGTGTCACAAACGCAAAATTCCTAAGTGCCCATAGGCGCCCACAGTAGTCAAGGGGTTAATAACACATCGACACGGAATTTTAAGATCGACACGACCAGGAAAAAGTGTAATTTCACGTCAAAAGTTGTCATTAATATCGCCAAAAGCATTTGGGAGTATTCAAAAAATACGAAATAGGGGGTCTGGAGCAAATCGTTTGGACCCGTTCGCAAGCTCCAGTTTGATAAAATTTGGTCTCGAAAATAAAATTTGGAGGCTTGTGCTACTAAAAAATGACGATTTCCGTGAGGGAAAATTGGCAGAGGTGAAACGATGATCGAATTATTCCACGTAACTCCGTGTCGGTTGCTTTCGAGACATCGTAACTTAGACCCAGGCATCGTTACTTTTGTATCGCACCGCGCTATTGTGCGCTCTTTGCAAGACCCTTTCTCGAAATAGCCGGTCGCAATCCCATCCCAAAGAAGCAGAGCTATTTCTCGAGCACAAAGGCTAGCCGGATCGTCGCAATGGAGCTTTTGCTAGAAACAGCGAATCGAAAGCATTGAAAATCCAAAGTTGCTCGCAAACCTGTGGACGGCTTCGAGCTCGTCATATACGACCGCGATAACTTAAATCGTTGCTCCAGGTAGTCATAAATTCCCTGCGCCGTTTTCCACCGCCATTCAACCCCTTGTCCCGACTTGGCTCGTTGTCACGCCGGTCACGCCGATCGTCCAACGTTCTCATTGCGATTCAGCCGGCATCGGCAATTGCGGCCAGTCGCAATGGATGTATATCGCGATACTTTATCGCCTGGGTCACCGTGAAATTTTTACGGTGGTCCCGATCGCTTAGTCCCATTAGCGTCGTCGATTCCAGCGTCTGCCAACGTTTCTAACGCCTGCGTTTCACCCTGTGTCGCGATGCTACTGTCAAAGAACGTTGCCAATCGATAAGTTTCCTCCGCTCCACGCTATGTCATTGGGATATCGAAAATTTTTGCGTTTGCATCAGTTCTTCGAGGTACATCGAGCCCAAAACACCGATGTGACATGACAATCAGCGATATTTCGCGAGATTTTAACAGGTAACAGGTTAATTTCCACGGTCAAGCGATAAAGCAGATTTGCGCGAGCAATGGCTGCGCGTTCTCCGACCGCCCCTTAAGGGGAACTTAAGAATCTCTCCGTCGAATTTCTTCCGAACTTCCCCGCCCATCGCGCCGCTGCTTAAGGACCTAAGTACCTTTAAATCGAGTTTTACCTGCTTAAAACTCTTTTGATTCGCTTTAAATAATGAATGGCTACTAGGAACAGGGGAAGTATTTTTAAATCCAACTTCATTCGAGAGGTTTCCTCCTCGAGCAAGAAAAGTACCTTGGAGGAATGAAAGCGGGAAGACGAATCTCCCATTAATGTCTTGGAAGACCGATAAAAAGAATTCTGCCAAACGAAGGAAACGTGGGGCGAAGGGGGGAGGGAATAAGGGAGGAGAGAAAATGGAAAACGGAGGAAAAGGAGGGAAAAATTCCAGCCGGAATATATAATCAACATCGTTAACACCGGGAAACTCGGATACCAGCGGCGTTCCTTCGAAACAGCGGCTTGGAAACAGCTAATAGACCGGCGATTACATAAAGCAAAGGTATTCCAAACGCTCGATATCGCTCTTTTAATAACACTCCTGTCGGAAACGCTGTTTTATGATCCACCTAGCAGACTGCATTCTCGAAAATCTTAAGTGTCCTCGTTGTTCACCGCGGTCTATACCGGGCACCCAGACTCCCACGGCTCTCTCGCAGCCGGAGCCAGCGTTCGCGGCGTCGCAGACGCTGGATGTGGCCATTGTTGGCGGAAAACGTCGAGGCACAATGGAATACCAGGCGATAGCGCGTCGCTATCACGGCGCTGGGTATCAGATTATCCATGGATCGAGGAAAATGGCGAACCTCGCGAGCTCTCGCCTCTACGCGTTTATCTATGGCCTCCTCGAAGCAGCCACGCGACAGCTGACTGCGTTTCACAATGGAAAGCATCGTCGGAGTAGATTTCGAACACCGGATTCCTCGAAACGGTTCGCCATCTGGTCCCCCGAGCCTGGAAAACGACTAAACTCACAGGCGGAACCCCGAGGTGCGGATACCCCGAAACGTTTTACCAGCTGTGGTCCCCGGAGCCTTCGAAATGATCAGGTCCAGAGGAGGTATGACGAATCGCTGGAAACGGAAGGATTTCGGTTCGACGATTCGGCCACTCGTGGCTAGCCTTGACATCAATTTCACCGGCGTTACAGACAGATTGCTGCGGAAGAGATCGATTCGGACGGTCGAAACAATTTGTCGGCCGGCGAATAGGCTTCCTGATCAGTGAACAGCCTGGCAGACAGGCGTGGCAGCGATTCGTCAAGCGGCGACGCGCGTGTGCCTCGAGTCCGTGGGCGTAATGCAGCTTGTTCCTCGGCTAACTGCTTGGCAGAACTGGACAGCGTGGGTGCAACAGACGTGGGCCACGTAATTCGACTTTGCTCGTACGCTCCAGCAGTCTCCCGTTTAATCGCTCCTACAGTTTTTTGGCCCTCGAGGATGACGAGAGCAGGCCTATGGAAGATTCTGGCCCTCGAGGAATAATACGGTGGGAAAGGATCGAAATTTTTTGGCCCTCGAGAACGACGAGAGCGATCCATGGAAGATTATGGTCGATATTCCGACGGGTTCTTAAACTGGTAGTACTCGAAATAAAATGGCAGGATGCTATGAGAGTTTTCTGGTTTTCAGAAGCGACGAGGATGGTCTACCGAAGATTCTGCTCGGTGTTCTTAGAATCGTCCCGCCAGAAATAAAATGGCGGGACACAATCGAGAAACTGGAAAGACGCTTACGAGATTCCACGACGAGTAGGCCGGGATTATTAAGATATCGGGTGGGTTGTCTTGGAAGGATGCGCGACAGCAATGGCGGAGAGGTTGACAGAGGTTGGGGTACGGGTCCAATAAATTTTCAATGCTCCAGCTGGGTTCTTTGGCTGGCGGATGGAGCTGGTAAACCGAAGAATCGAAGGAGTCTTGGCCCTGATTACCATCGTATTAGATTTTCGATGAGAGGGGCCCCTTCCATCGCCTGAAAAATTCCCCCCGGCGACTAGCGCGTAATGAAACTTCCCCTGCGACGGCTGCAACCCCTTTCACGGGCATATTTCGTTCAGCAACAAGCTGCTGCATTTTTCATCCTGTGCCGGAGGACAGGGTGAATTCGCTGAAACGCGGGGAATCAGCCAATGACACCAAGATGGGATCGGGTTTCGATGATGCCGTTCGAGGACCACGCGTTATGGATGGACACGATTTTTGACTGGAACGAGGAAAGTTTCGACGAAGAATTTGGCGAAGGTTATTTTTCGTGATTCGAAAAGCAAACGGGAATTTTATTCGCAAGATTCGAGGAATTATCGATGACGAGATTTGTCGATCGACACGGGATCAAAGGGTGACGAAAAACTCTCGACTCATCGTCGGTTCTTGTCGACCGTGTCCACGCAACTATTAAAAACATTTATCACGTTTTGCTCGACGTTTCGCAGACTACATACACAGGACAATCCATGAACGGACGACACGAGTGCAAATATCCGTTGGTTCGGCCTGTTACGCTCAAATTTTTCTCAAATATCCTCGAAAATCCGTGTCCCCTGGAAAACAACGAATGCTCGCTACATTCCGTCGTTTACGAAACACCCGAATTCCTGTAACATAATACGATTCCCTCTTTTTCTCTCTCTCCTTTCATTTCCCTATTCTTTCTCCATTTTGTTTTTCTTTCCGTTTTTTATTTGATTTACCGCATGCACTCTTTTTGTTATGAGAGGCGAATGGAACCGCGATGCATGCGAACAATTTTTAATGTTTGAAAATGGCTGCACGCGTCGTTGCAGCTCGAAAGATTCTCGATCATTGTTTCGACCCGAGTTTCGTCAGATTCCACGCCGATCCGCGTTCATTTCACGCGCGCGAAGCTGCATGCTCGTAACGGCAAAGTAAACACGTGGTAGAATGTATACGCGTTACATTCCGATGCAAAATTCGATTCCATGTTTGAGATGTATATACGTAGAACCATATACTTGACGATACTTTTGTGATGTCCGAATAAATTGCAAACAGCTTCATAATTGTGAAAATGTAATTATTTTCGTGATTTTCCGTCGATTTTCTACTGATCGCCGGCTATATAAAGACGGCGCGATCGTCGGGATCCTCAGTTGCAAGTTTCTATTCGGATTGGACGGATCGTCCTGTTGGGTTCAGTTGCTGGTGCTAAGATGGCGGCCAATGGTCAAGGACCAGTGGTCAGTGGGTCAGTGATATATAGTGTTATTGACCATTATTGTTAATATATATTGTTAATGACCATTGACCACTGACGAATGATCATTGGGCCTATATCTATATGTATATGTGTATACATGTATACATTTATTTGTTATATATATTTATTATATTGTATATATATATATATATATGTATATATGTACAATATAATAAATATATATATATGTATGTGTATATGTGTATACATATTTACATATACATATGTATACACATATAGGCCCAATGGTCATTGGTCTGTGGTCAGTGATCAGTGGCCAGTGGATAGTGGATAGTAGATAGTGGATAGTGGACAGTGGTCAGTATATATTACTGACCCACTGACCACTGGCCCTTGAACACTGACCCATGACCATTGGCCCTTGATCATTGGCCGCCATCTTAGCAGCACCTAATGGGCCCAACAGAATGATCCGTCCGATCCGAAGAGAAATCTGCAAATGAAAATCTCATCGATCGCGCGGCCTTTATATAGCCGGCGATCGGCCGAAGATCGACGAAAAGTTACGATCATTACCGATTTCCTTAGTAACTACTTTTCCTCTATAATAACCAAGAATTTTCCGATTTTTTTATTTTTATTATAAATTTGTGCTTCTAGCAATTTGTTATTAACAATATTAATTTGTTACTAACAATAATTGCAATATAATAATTTATAAACGTTATGCAAATTATAGATGTATTTATACTTTTATAATATTAATTTTCCTGGTACGTTTATATTATTATTTCTGCTACTTTCTCAACATGAGAAATCTCTATTCGTCTTTTCTCTTGAAATTTTTATACCATAATTGCTCCTAAACAATTTACAAATTTTGTGAGTAAATGTAAAGAAAGGAGACTCCTAATAATTCTTAATTATCTTTTAATAGTTTTTGGTTATTTATTACACCAATATAGGTTCCTTTCAAGTGGATTTCAATTGTGTTTTTAACAGAACGAGGCAAAAAGAATCAATTCGAAGCTGAGAATTGGATCAGTAACATCATTTACGTCGAAAATCTATCGAAAACCCTTAATTTCGTCAACTTTGACGACCAATGCCTCAGGAATCGATTATATTTCAAAATTTCACGCGGCGTTTGATGCATTGAAATACGTATAACAAATATATGGCACAGTAGCAAACGCAGTTTTGCCTTGGAAAAATTGAATTTTGACCAGCTTTTCGGCAAAATTTCCCTACGCATCGCCTGGCCGAAAAAATTCGTTTTCCAGCGCGACAAAGGTGCGTGGAAATTTACGAAATTCTCGGATCCCATCCCCGACCACAACGGATTCCAACGGGTCCGATCTCGCGCGGACGAGCGCCCGGCGCGATAAGCTTATCCGAAATGAAGATTTCCAGATTCGAGGTCCGCTTAAATTCCCGAAACTGCGAGATTAGTCTCCGCCGTGGCAGCCAGCCGATCGAATCGCTGGCCCCGGTTCAATTATGCCGCGATACCAAAACATTCATTTCCGCCTGGAAATCCCATTTCGATCGAGACTCGTGGAGGAAGCTTCTGCGGTCTCTGCCGGATTAGATGTCTCTGGCGAGGCAGCCACTTCCGGCCGGATCTCAGGTGGCAATAACGTTTCGAGCGGAAACGCGGCCATCCCGTGCACTCTGCAACGCGACACCGCGTGCATCTGCCTGCTCGTAAGAGATCCGATTGAAAGCGTGCTCGGCTGACTCGGTCCGGAAGACGAGCAAATAGGCTGCCGCGAAAAGAACGGAAAACCCCTCGTCGATACGTCTAAGCGCGCTTCTCCCGAGGCGGATAAGCAGAACGCTGGGTCACGTATCTGGGTGCCGGGTATAGGATGCGCGTCGAGGAATCGAAGTACGCGTGTTCCGCGTGCCTGAATCGCGCTTCATCGGTCGTTTCGTCGAGACGATAGGCGCGACTGGTGGAAATTTGCTCGAAGAAAGTCTCGAGTTCCTCGGATCGCACCGACACTCCACGTCTGAGATGCGGATCGCGCGATGTCTGGGGAATATCGAATAATGGGAGTTATCGAAAACACCGGCAGTCTCGCGCGTATGCCTTGGTGCATGTTTCATGCAGCTCCCGGCCGATTGGGCGAGGAAGGAGTGACGCTTCTGGAGACTTCCGCTGTCTGATCGCGAGAAGGCACGGTCCCGTGGGAAGCGCGCGAGTGCTGCGAGGTGTGCATCGAGGGGAAAGAAAAGCTCGGATGTTACGCATGACTTTCCACGTTTATTCTTGTTAATAATTTCTTACGTTTCCAACGATGCGGAAGCAAATTATCGCGCAACTTTCAGTCGTTCCGCGCCGCGTTCCGAGCCCCGGTTTCCTTCCTCCCTTTTCGTTATTCATTATCATTACCCGTGCAAACTTATTCTCGAGAAACTTGGCTTACCTGTTACTCCGGTGGGCTTGAAATTACAAAGAAAATTAATAAGTGCGCTACGTTACATCGGTATCTGCGTTCTGCAGGTGGCTGCCGGATGCATCGCGATAACAAACGCTTGTCGTTGCTCGCGGGAAAAGAAAACGCGATAGCGTAGATTTTACGACAAAATGGAAGCGCAGCATCTAGCGCGATATCGGGTAATTAATGGTACCTTGGCCGTAAACCGGCGGACAGGGACTGAAAAATATTTGTCGGCCCTTCGGCTGTGGATTGGGGGTGAAACGCTGTTTCGCGATATTCGGATACTTTCACGCTTTGTATCGAACATGTGCGCTTTAATTGTTCGATTGTCGACAATACGGGAGAACGAACTATACGTGGGAACATTGAACAGTCGTTCAACGCGTCATATAATTTTCTCCGTGTTCTCCAATGGCATTTGCGATGCCCTATAAAATTAGCAGAATTTAATTGGCTATAACGAGCAATTATCCAGTGGCATATAAAAAGGAGAATCGTAAAAACTATCGTTTGCCAATTAGGCGGATCCTACGTCACCTAATAGGGTAGGTGGTCCAATTACTGTCATCTTAAGCTCATCGAGTGACTCGTTTAATTGTCGTAGGAGTCGTTTAACTGGCACAAGATTCTACTGTAAAACACAAACTTGCTCCACGTTTCGTTCCTCAAAGATAATTTCCGTCTGCTTTTTCCCAAGTTTATAAATACATTTTACCTAAAATGGAGTCGGGGTTCTTCTAAAATCGCGTTAAGCGTAACCCTAAGTTGAAAGAAATCAGGGAAATGCATTTATACGTGAAATCCGTGCTTTCGCAGTAGCGTATGATAAGAGGGTTAACTTCGTCGCGTGTTCGTCGAGTAAAGCAATTAAAGCGACAATTATAGGAACGCCAACATCAATTAAAACTTCTACCAATCTTCTCGTGCAATTTTCAGATCTGCAATCGCCGCGCTCTGGGAGTCTGCGCGACAGTCGTTGGGAAAATATCGCAACAATCCCGACACTCGACGGCTCGTCGTCGTTTCTAAGAAGCGTTCCCCTAACCTCGGTCCCGAAAGCCAACAAACGGCGAGATCGCGAGCGGCAACAGAAGAAGCAATTATCCGGAACAATTTAGCATTCGCGTTGTCTGGCAGCGCGAACTGCGGCCACGGAACGCGTGCCGGTGCCGAAAAAGTCTGGCTGCTGGCGAATGCTCGGTGGGCTCGCGACAAGCGGCGAACAACCCCCGTTAACGGGGGTTGGAAATTGCTAAGCCGTTGCCAGGCGTAACGCTCAAGTACGAGCGGTCGATGTGCCACGGCGGCAAGTTTGCGACGTGACGCATCATTTACGGCGTTCCCTCTAATTTCAGATTGTATTTCAGCCAGGTTAATTCCCCGTGCCGCGGTGCCTGGCCGTTTGGCGCGGTAACCGCGCTGTATCCGCCGTGTCTGCGTGAGCCGAGCGCCGATATTCGGCGGCGGCGACGCTAACGTCGTTAGCGCCGAAGAAACTTGTAAATGTAATTTATACGGCTGATGCGTGGATACGGTGTGTCGCGATCCGAGTCGCTGCGGCAACCCTTCATCCTATAATGACTATAACGGTGACTATACTCGTGTCGCGCAACGCGTCGCACTCGTAGCGCCTTTACGACGAGGATAGTTGTCTAATGTTTGACACTCCCGGTGTATTTGCAATGACTATAACGGTGACTATACTCGTGTCGCGCAACGCGTCGCACTCGTAGCGCCTTTACGACGAGGATAGTTGTCTAATGTTTGACACTCCCGGTGTATTTGCAATGACTATAACGGTGACTATACTCGTGTCGCGCAACGCGTCGCACTCGTAGCGCCTTTACGACGAGGATAGTTGTCTAATGTTTGACACTCCCAGGGTATTTGCAATGACTATAACGGTGACTATACTCGTGTCGCGCAACGCGTCGCACTCGTAGCGCCTTTACGACGAGGATAGTTGTCTAATGTTTGACACTCCCAGGGTATTTGCAATGACTATAACGGTGACTATACTCGTGTCGCGCAACGCGTCGCACTCGTAGCGCCTTTACGACGAGGATAGTTGTCTAATGTTTGACACTCCCGGGGTATTTGCAATGACTATAACGGTGACTATACTCGCGCAACGCGTCGCGCTCGTAATGCCTTTAGGGTGAGAATAGTCGTCTAATGTTTGACACTTGCGGTGTATTTCTAATGAATATTATTGTGAACCAGTGGTGACTATAATTACGCAAGATTTAACGCTTGCAAAGTATTTGCGTTGACTATAGTCACCCGATGACCAATACTCGCGGTGTACCAATGGTAACTGTAGTTTGCTCGATATCAAACACTCGCGGTGTACCAGTGGTGATTATAATCACCCAAAGTTCAACGCTCGGGAAGTATTTTTGTTGCCTATAGTCACCCAATGTCCAACACTCGCGGTGTACCAATAGCGACTATAGTCAACCGATATGCATCGCTCGCGGCATACCAGTGGTGACTATAATCACGCAAAATTTAACTTTCGAGGTGACTATTGTGACTGTAATTACCCAAAATCTAACTTTCCGTGTGACTATTGTGACTATAGCCACCCAATATCCAATGCACCAAAGTCACCCTTCGTGTGACGATCGCAGTGACTAAAATCACTCTCTGCGTGACGATTGCAATGACGATAGTCGCTCAAGATCCACAGCTGGCTGCGTATTTACTGCGACTACAGTCACCCATCCTGTTACGCCCTCGGTGTACTAACAGTGGTTGTAATCTCCCAGCAACGAAGTGGTTTGACAGGAGCTGTTAGTCTCCGAGCAACGTCTTTGACAAAGTATAAATCAAACGCGAATGTTCGGGCTTTCGGATATTTTATGCATTAAAGAAAGTCCGCGAAATTTCGTGAAAGGGTCGTTTGGAATTTGTCACAGTCGAAGCTGTACAGACTGCTGTCGATACAATTCTGACGTCAATCGAGCGTAACGGTGGGATTTCTATACGAATCATCGTTCAAATTGGAGCGCCTTCAGCGAGGCGTTAAACCGGAGTTCCGTCGTCTGGCCAGGAGATCGAAGGATCACGCAAATAATTGGTAGGTATCTCTTGACCTACTTGTTGTCTGAGGTTCTGCGTAAATTCAGCCTGACTGCGCATTAATTGATCGCTGGAAGGCTGATTGCTTCTCCAGATCCTGCCTGAAGATCGTCCGACTGTTTCCTGCCTCTGACTATGGGCTAACTGCTCGAGTATTAACTGATAAACACGCTGGCTCTTTTCCTTTGAACCAGTTCCTTCCACCTATCCGAATTTCCACGATTCAGGGAAAAATAATTAATCTCAGTCCATAGACCGGTTTCCGACGAACCCCTGAAGATTGACTCCTTTGGAAAGGAAACGAATCGATCGAATATTTGATCGAACATGATAGAAAATTTGTGGGACATGGAGCCTCTAGATACATAGATAGATAGATATAGATCTAGATATTTCTAGATAGAACTGCGCGTCGCTGCGTCGGTACCCTTTGTACTCCCTGCTATAGGAAAATAGCACATGAAAATTTTTCAGTCACATAGTAAATGGCATGTTTAACAGTAACGTGAAAAGAAAATATACGTATTATCGTATCTGACGCTATTTTTCGAATATTTCATACACCATAACATTATTTCATTATTTTAAAGGAAAATGGTAATACAATAGCGGTGCAATATTATTTATTCAAATATCAGCGATATCTGAATAATTATTTTTCTCACCTTCAGCGCGAATATTTTAATTAATTTACGAAATATATTATTACGTTACATAATTATGTTATTTATACGTCTTATTTCTATCGAATATACGTCTTGCATACCAATTACTCTTGCAACCCTGGCGATTTAAGGAATAAAAAGGAGAACGACGGGACTATCAGGTACACGCTAAAACGTCTTAGAGAGGGCTGCGTAATTTCGTTATTATCCGTGCTTCAATCTTAATTTGAACGTTATAAGTTGCAGCAAAGTTACCGATATCCAAACCGCGCGGAAGTTATAGTTGCCGAACTGGTCTACCCAGTTCGGAAGTTCTGCTGTGTAGCAGTAACCGCAACCCGTGGCTCCGGAAACTGAATATAATTAATGGAAAAATTACCAGGGATGATTTGTAGGTTGAAGTTACGTATCACGGTATTATGTTCACTCTCGTGCTAGCGGCAACTTCGCACCGATAACAGCGTGTCTCAGCTTGTCGGAATCTCCCGCAAAATTTACTATCTAAATCTTCCGGATATTAATTACCACGTGGCTAACATTTCCGCGGTTTTTCCTCCTCCTTATTCCCACGAAATCGATCGGAACTCGCAAACCTCCATGCACTCGTCTAAGCACGAAGTTAATCGCGTCTTCCAAAATCTGCGCCAAAAAGGACAACTTTGAGAATTTTTTTCAAAACAACCATGCGACTTTTTGACACTAGGTTTCCACAAATTTATTCGCCTATATTTCAAGATTACTCCTGATTTTTTTCAGTACGAACTAGTGAAAATTGTAGAAATTATACGATAATATGTACAGGCAGGTTTAAAAATCGGATTCGAGTGGCTGACACGATAGGGACGATTCTACTTATCGAAAAGGAACAAATTAAAAAGCATTTTGGTTGGTAAGAACACGAGAATGGCTTGAATTACAGAGAAAAAGAATCCATTATTTTTAGAAAATTACGAAAAATTACTTTTTCGTCTTTGAAATTAAAAAAAAAAAAAATACAAAGATTCTTCGGATTTTTAAATTTGTACATCCGAGAATAAATAAATATTTTCCAAAGATTCGATCCAAAGTTGAAGTGAATGGGTCCATTAAAATTCGAAATATCGTATGTGCCAATACAAGGTAACACGTCTGTCAAACTGCATGACAAAGTCATGGAAAATTAATTCTCGTGCATGATCAATCTGCTATTTCATAACCATATAGTATATAATTTTTGCAAATCGCTAACGAAGCAATTGCTACAATTTATTCGCAGAAAAATGAATTTAAAGTGCATTATCCATGAATACTCGGATTAATAACGAATTTAATTATTAATCGTTCGGGATTAATAGTCGAGATATTACATCAATATCATAACGAGCGATATTAATTCATCAATTAATACTCGTTGAGATCTCCTTCTCGTCGTAATTTCTCACTCGACGTGTTCGCACTTGAACGACTGTAATCTCCTTAATTTTCCGAATTTCGTCGAAACTTTCAAATACCCGTGAATCGTAAAAAACGGCGAGAGAGGAAAATCGATCCTTCTCCAAATTTATGGAAGGTTACCTTAGATCGTCAGCGAGATTGCCTGGAGGCAGCTCGAAAGCGGAAAACGAGGATCGTGTTTGGGGAACGGGTTCCGCGTGGAACCCTTTGTCACCTCGTTCCATCGGTCGAACCGCTTATCTTTCGATAATCTAGCCCGTGAAACGAGCCACGAAAGAGAACACGGCGGATGTTAAATATTCAGGCCTCATATGCAGTATCTCTTCGCAGTTAGATGTTTCGCGATACGGGATTCGCGGAATCGATATCCGGCGCTGTTTACGACACACCCACGCCGCTCGGCTGGCTGTACCTTGGGCCCTTTTAAACCAAATTGCTTCCAGTGAAATGGTTTCGCCGTTTAAAATGTACGCCATCGCGCGAAAACGTTTCGGATACGAGTACGCGCGCGAACGTCGATGATCGGCGATTCGTTGGACGATTTCCGGGGGCTGTCTGCTTTATCGACCGAGCGGAATTCGCGAAATCTTCGAGTCGATCGACCGCCGTGGCGAATCGAATTTCCTTTCGGAAAGCGTGACAGGTGAAAACTCTGAAAGGCGGAAAGGGGAGATAATGGAGTGGCCGGTAACGCAAAGGTTGACGAGCCATTCGGGGGGCAACTTCGTTAACATTTACCGCGCCATCGACTTTCGTTGATCGAGGAAAGTTGGCGAAAATTCGCCGGCCATTCGATATAGCCGAATTAAAGCTCAATGGGACGAGATCGATTCACCGCCTGGTGGCGTACTTTTTATTCAACGTAATTCACGGACTTTGACCGTTCGACGCCGGTAATGGGCCAACCGATGCCAGCCCCCGAGCAATGGCGTGCCGTAATCGATAGCTGGTCCATTCTTTCCCGTTCCTTCGTTACCAAGGAATCCACAAAGGACCAGACGCGTCATTAACATCGAAACAAGACGAGTCTCATGAATAAATTCCGCGAGGACGGGCCCCGTGTCTTTTTCCCGGCGACGCGACGCGCGCTTGTTAAACGCCTTTGTTAGCCGGCTGTCACTTTTCGCAGCTCTGTGAATACCCTGCCTCGCGGCGGGCAAAAACTTCCCTCTTGCAAATTATAAACGTCAATCCTTCGGGGTCCTCGCGGATCCCAGGCGGCCGAAGCGCCACGGCGCGATAAGAAATCGCGAGGCTTCTTCCGGGCCCGGCTGCAGCCGCCACTTCCGGTGAACGAATCGCGTCTCAGCGGCGATTCCTCGCGAACAATGCGAGCCATCGCGAGCAGCGTTCCCGGTAATTGCATCTGTTATTCGTAGGCGCCGCGACGCCGGCGAAAACAGAGCAGAGGACTTAACGAGCAACGAAACGTGGCAGGGGGTCAGAAAATCTTCGCCTCTCCCGGAAACCTGTCGCCTCCCCCCCCCCCCCCCCGCCGCCATTTTCCCAGTTTTCGCCGTTTACACGGGGTCGTGCATACAATGTGCGGATTAGAAACCATTTGCCTCTGACTGGAGACTTCGAACGAGTAATTTAATGACGCTACGCGAGATTTTGGAGATGACGCGTATAGGCGAGCCTCGAGAGTCGGTGGAGAGTCGCTTAAGTGAAAGATTGAGTCGTGTGGAATATAGTCGTGCGAACAGAGAAGGTAAGATGGAGTAGATCGGATTAGCGCAAGTGTATCAAGTTCGTTAAGCAAATTGAGTACGCTGATTGCATTGGGAGAGTCGAAACACAGGCGAGTCTGGTGCGTTCGACGTTCCGTGTGAATTCTTTCGGTTTAATTCGATGGGAAGCCTTTTGTTCGATGGGCTATCGGGGAAAGGCTCGATGTCGGTAATCTCGAATAATTTGCTCGCTCGCGTGCTTAGAGGATTCCTCGAGACGTCGAGCTCTTCGAAAGGGATCGCTGTTGGCGTTTGAAGCGCGAAATGGACGCTCGTCATTTGGCCGAGAAACGTATACCCCCGTGGAGAGAAATATTTTCGCGGTTGTAACTGGGAAATCAAACTCGGGGATCGGATAGAGCGTAAAGCAGAGTTGCTCGTTGTATTTTCACCGCTCTGCTCGCGTTTTCGTATTTTTTATGAAGCCACGTCCCCGGGTGGATCGATATATCTCGCATGGCGGAGGATCGACGGGCATCGGGAGGCGAAAATTGTCGAGCGAACGAGAAATCGAGGGAAAAGGGGAGTAGTTTTCGGAAATCGGGATGAAACGTTCTCTCACGGGAGAAATGAGTTATCCGGCGTACGTCCCATTGTCATTTCGTCATCTCTTTGCGGAGAGCATCTCCGCTCTGAAATCCATCGTGTCGCGGCAATAGCCTGGCGGAGATATCAACGAGAGGGGATTAGGAGCTTGTTACCGAATAATCTTCAAATATCTGGCTGACAGACGCGAAATTTATGGGACTGCAAGCGCAGGCGAATCCGAATGGCAATAAATCATGGGACGACAAAAGGAATTACGCGATTTTATGCAAATGAGCGGACGGGAAGAAGAGGAATTCAACGTCGAACGTAACCGTCGACGACGCTTTGACGGATTTCACGAGAATATTTGCTTCGTGCACACAATTTACCGTTAACACCGGCAACGGCATTCGTTCAATTTATCAGATCGGCCACGAATGTGTTCGATTCATTTATTAAATTCTTCGTGAGTGGCGTTCGACGTGCCGGCACGAGGACGTCGTTCCGCGATGCGGACGTAAATTTCACCTGGTAATTTCATTAACCCTTGTAAAATTAACGCCAACCCGTCCGTGGAATTTTATCGCGCGTAATTTTTTCCACGGAAAATTCGCCAAAGTCTGCCTTGTTCCGACGATGAAAACGAAACTTCCACGATTATCCCCCGATTTTTCCACGTTCTCCGACCCTCCGTTCTCTCTCCTTCTCTCTCGCATACACGCACGCTCTGCCTTTTTCTCTCTCTTTCTCTCTCAGAGACACCGGTGACTGGTCTCGAATCCCTCGAGCGTCTTAATACTTTTTAGTCGTCCGTATATCTCCGCGATGTTCCTGGAATTCAGGGAATTTCTACTTTCCAGCGACGCTCGAAATAATCCGTCCTATCCACGAATCAATCGAAAATATCTCGAGACCCCGCTCCATTCTGTTCCCTCGTCAACCCTCTCCGCCCCGTGTCATCCGACACAAGCGTAACCCACCCTCGCTGCGATTCTCCACTCGGGAACAAAACTATCGCGAGCCGGTGAAGACCCTTAATCTCTCCTTGTAAACCATTATCCCGCGTTTCCACGGGGTGCGGCCACCCCTACGCGCGTGTAAACATTTTAAACCGATTGTACAGCCGCGCGCGACTTAATTTCCCCGTACAAAGCGGGGTAATGGGAGCGAGGGTGAGCAGAGAAGCCGAGGGGGCGAGGGCGAAAGCGAAAACGAAGTCGAAGGTGAAAGAAATTAAAGAGTCTGGCCTGGGGGTGTCTGGATGGGCGAAAGGGGAGAGCCGTGGAAGAAAATGGCCGCGGGAGAGCGTCTGGGGCGAACGGGCGAATCGAGGGGCCTGAATTCTAATTATAAAAGCGTCGATAATAACATTATGCCTGGCGGATTTCCGATAGTGTCGCGTGCTACGGATTAACGACGCCATGGAAACGGCGCGGCAGGCGAACGACCAGGGAGACGGTTAATTAAAAATAATATTCTCCGCGTGCGTGTTCATTGGCGGCCGTATAATCGCGGCAGCTGCCACCCGGTGTCGTGTCACGAGCTTATCCAGACTCGACGAAAGCCACCCGTTTCGTCGATCGCGAAAACCAACCATGAAAGAACGTATACCATAAGCGACCATGAGTCTTCGCGATTAAACGTCGCTGGAATACCTTCGTTCTCCAAGATCCTCGACTCCGACGTGCCTCGTTTTCCAGTCCCCGCGATTTACAGCCACTTCTGATTTCTAGCTACTCGCGAAATCTCGCAGGTAACATCGAATGGAACCCGCGCGAAGACGAAGTTGAGACGCCGGGAGGAATTCCGGGACGAGTTTCGGTACAATTAGACGAGCGGAGAACGGCGAATAAATTCGCAAACCTTTCGACTGAGTATCGCGTATCGCATTCCCTTTTGGTAATCCGTTTACGTCTCGACGCAACGAAATGGCTCGTTAATTCGTGGAAGCGGCGCGCAGGGGCGCGCGTTCTAACGACCCCGCGAACAGCCGCCCCTGCTGCTCGCCGATGGAACGACCTTTTTCGCGTTATAAATCGAAGCGGGAGCCCGAACCAGAGGCAGAAATTAGCCCGCCGCTGTATCCGATATCGCGGACGTAAAAATTGCAGCGGGACTCGCGCGTTTTTCCTATCGAGTATTGTCAGTTGGCCGGAAACGCGGAGAAACTCGCGGTTCCCCGGTGTTCCAACTTTCTCCCCAGCCAGGCAGCTTTTTTTCACTTCTCCTTCTTTAATTGGTTTCTCGCTCTGTTTGTACTCCCCAGGCCATAGAGTCGGCGTCGTGGCTCGAGTCTCGGATTAATGAGCGGCGCGAAATTAACGATGCGGTCCTCGAACAACGATCCCTCGCCGATCTCGCCGTCTCTCGGTCGTTCCGAGACCCCGGATACGGTGAATAATTAATTCGCCCCGGCTGCGAATAAAATTCGGTCCACGGGAAACGGAACTGCGAATACTCCTCGAGGAAGGATTCCGCGGAAGGTTCTAACGAGAACGAAGATGGCCGCGCGTTAGCGAGACGAAACTCGGCCCCCCTTTGATGGGAGCAACTTGCTGGAGTTCTGGATCGATGGAATATTCTTGCAAGATCGGACGATCGTTCGGCGGGAAATGGATGGGAATAAGGGTCGGCTGGTAGACGAAGTGTACGACTGTTTGATCAGCGATACGTAAGAGTTCGGGGGTAACCGGGATCGTCTGTCTGGCATGGCGGTTAGCAACAGACACGCCGTAAAACTGGAGGGTGATCGCCGCTATTTGGCGTACGCCAGCGGCGATAAATATTTCCCGATTGTTCCAGTGGAGCGTGGAAAAGGCCGCTGCATCTTGTTTACGGCGAACTTGGTCTAATTTATACGGAAACTTCGCCGCGCCACTTTTACAGCGCCGTCCATTATGATCGCCCGGCAACTTCCGCGAGGCAGCGACTAATTTATGCGGCACGACTATACGTGCCGCGTTTAACGCGAATACCGCGTCGGATTCAACCACGTACAAGCACTCGTCGGAAAGTTTAATCCACTTGCTACGCCGATTTGTACACGCTGATGCAGATGTAATGGAGCCGCTGGTCCCGATCATCGGGCCGAAGATAGTGCCACTGGCGCAAGAATTCTACCAACTTTCTACATATTCCGCTTTATAGCTCTAGTCGACTCGCTTTCGAATCGCCCTGTACAGAGAAGAAAAGGGAAAGAAAAGGGCTCGCAACTTTCCCGGCAACGTTCGCCAAATGGAGTAGAAAAGCCCGGATAAACACGCATCGGGAAACTAACGTTTGCAGAGTTATAAACAATTTTTTGGTCCCGTTTCAGCGAACCACTCGTAATTATTTCGAGGAATTTTTAAACAGCTGAGTAATTCGTCGGTAAAGTAGAGTCAAGTATGTGCGGAAATGGAAAGGGGATAAATGGAGAAAGTTTTTTAATCAGGAAAAAAGGTATCGCCGAATTTTCGCGAGTCTGTTAATATTAATCGGTCTTGGAAGAATACCTTGAGAAACTGTTTCGTCTTCGCTAACTCGTAGCTGCACGTACAGCCTGTAAGAATATCGCAAAATGGCTGCGCGAAGGAAACAGGAAGAATAAAATGGACCCAGTGCGAGCGCCGCACGCAACGATTCCAAAGATGGTTCCCAGTGGGACGAAAAAAATTTCGTCGCGAAAATTCGACCATCTCCGTTCAGCTCGTCTCTCCATGAACTTCAGAAAACGTATGCAGATCGAGACCGTGTCAATCCATCTGCCCGCCGTCGCATTACGATTCAACAATCGCTACGGTGAATTTTAATAAAATTCCCCGGCTCGAAGTTAACCTACCTGCCCCCAGTTCTCGCTCCACGTCTGATTTAATAAAACTTTCCCGTTTCTTCTTACACCGTTATCCGATCGGATTTTAACCCGTCCATGCTCTAGCCTGGGAAATCTCATCATGGTCCCGCGCACATCCACGCTCCCCGTGCACGTACGTATACGTACTCGAAATGGAACCAAACTTCGGCAACTATAAACACCTCTGTACACCACGGAGCATCGGCGACATCGAAATCGATAATTAACCCATTCGACACGGTAGCGTCGGTACGGGACAATTTCAACGCGCGCAACACTGCGCTATCAAGTATACCTGGATGATCATACTTACCGTTAGCATAACGCGATTTTCCGGTATTTTCAACCATGAGTGACTATAATGGAACGGTTGGTGCACCGCGAGTATCAAACGTTGAGTGACCATAGTCAGCTCTAGTACTCTGAGCGTTGAGTCACTGCAGTCACTGCGCAGCAAGGGTCACGTTTTGGATGACTATAGTCGCGCGATGGCACTGCGGAGATCAAAGGCTGGATGACCATCGCTACAATTAGTGCAGAAGACGGACTCGTAGCAACGAAGGGTGTTGAGCGCTAGCAACGCCATCTGGAGTGCATTATCCCGCACGAAGATCCATCAGAGCCTCCTTCGTATCGCTGAATAGATTGTCACGTAATTTTCGAGCCGGCCACGGCGTAATTGACCGACTGGTCGGAATAAACGACAAAGTGGCACCGATTAAAACCATGGGGAATCGATTAAACTGTTCTGGGTGGCTATAGTGAACCGGTTGATGCAACGTGAGTATCAAACGTTGCATGACTATAGTCAGCTCTAGTACTCTAAACTAAGGCTTGAGTCACTGCAGTCATTGCGCAGCGAGGGTCAGACATGGATGACTATAGTCACGCGATGGTACGCCATAGATCAAAGCCTGGATGACCATCTCGACTGTTAGTACAGAAGACTCATATATGCGTTCAGCGAAAACAAGTGATAGGGCCGAGGGACTTATAATTGTGTAAACACGTTGCTATGGCTCAGAAATACATATATGCGCCCTAGAATCGCACTTCTCAAATTAAGTGATGAACTGTCTTATGTCCTTATTACCAACGTCGCTATGAACCAAAATCACGTTTAGATAGAAATTAGCGATGGTTGTTTTGAATGACTATTACAGCGGCTTGGCTCTGCTGCTCCGTCCGCAAAGGGTTAAACTCGAAGCAACGAAGGGTGTTTGATGCTAGTGTCACGGTGCGCGGGTAGGGTACGAACAAACGTAACTCATGAGCTCAATTTTCAGAATAGTACTAACTTTATTTTGCTCTAGGTTCGGATATTTATAATGGCTTTGGCTGGAGGAGAGACATAATACCATAATTGGTATTATGCGTCATGAGTCCAAGGGATGGCTATGGTTTCAGTGATTTATTGGGGCCGTGTCAAAGGTCTGGGACTACTGGTCTGCTATCTTCTGGTGCATCATGATGTGTCACAGGGACAATGTCTGGGGCCCCTGTATGTTCGTTAACTGCGTCACACAAGCAACGCCATTTAGGCTCCAGGAGCCGGCACGAAGATCCATCAGAGCCTCCTTCGTATCGCTGAACGGGCTGTCGCGTAATTTTCGAGCCGGCCACGGCGTAGTCGGCGGACTGGTCGGAATAAACAACGAGGTGGCACCGATTAAAACCATGGGGAATCGATTAAACTGTCCGCGGGAGGATAAACGGGCGTCGGAATTGCATCGGCGCGAGGAACACACGCGGCGCGACGCAACTCCCCGATGCCCGACGAGACTTAAAACGGGTTAGGCGTGGATGCGCGCACCCGAATCGATATTCAGTCATTCTTTTATTCGTATCCGGTCGTCGCTACACGCGTTTCCTCTGTCTCCTTTTATCGATGTTTCTCCATCGCCTGGGATCCACCCGGCCTGGGGTTCCTCAGAGGAAGCGGGGCCCTTCCTATCTCCCGGGCGATATTTCTCTTGAAAGTGCTGAGCTGCTCCGGCTCTTTGTACTACGCCATACTTTAACCCGTCCACGGGGATTCTTTATCCCAACCCCACCCACGCCGGCCCACTCACCCTCTTTCCTACGCCCGGCCATTCCATCTCCATCGCGTCGCGAGGGCGGAACGAGACGGGAGACGAAGAAGAAACGACTCCGAGACGAATTCGATCCCTCCGAGTCACGACTTCCAAGTCGAATTCCGGTTCTAATAAACGCGATCGGCTCTCGCGTCCAGTCGAGCTAATCGTCCGTTCCTCGGTCACCGCCTGATCGATCCGACGACGAAAATCGGCAGAAACCAGACGGACTTTTCCGGTCTATGGAAACGGTTTGTTCCGCGAGTTCTCAAAAGAGTTGTTTGCGGATGGCTCGCGCGTCGAGTGCGCAACGACGATGTCTAGATGGATTAATTAGCCGAGCTACTTAGGCCACCCTCCAGCTCGTCTGGTATGCACGATCTGTGCCCATGGTATGCAGTTTCCAGGCAGGCTGATCCTTGACTCTCGACGTTGCGTGGCTGCGGAGAACGAGGGGAAAATGGAGAGGCACGATGACTGGGAATAAACACCACGTGTCACATATTTTCACCAACCCGTCGCAGAAGAAGTTACAGCACTCGCGTCGCGATAACTGCGCGAGACGGGAAACCAGTCCAACTAGTCGATGGAAACTATACACGCTGTGGGAATTCCAAGAAGACTTTGAGAAAGGAGACATCCCATTCAACATTTCAACATTGCATTCGTAGTCGTTTTCGCGGGGAAATATACATCTTGAAAACTGAAACTGCCACGAGATATACGTCAAATTCGCATAAATTTAGCGATAAATTGCGTAGCCACTTAAGCGTTGATAACAAAAGAAGACGTTAGATTAATCGTTACCTTGGATTAAATTGCAGTCAGGTTATTATATATTAGTTTAACGATTAACGATTAACCCTTCGCACTCGACGATTGTTTGGCGAGAGAAGAGTAGAAATTCAAAGATTCTCTACTAAAAAACTGATACTTTTTTGAGGAGTAAATAGAAAATTGTATAATAACAGAATTGTAGAATCATTTGACTTCGATACTTTGCACACTGTTACATTACGTTAAATTTGATACATTAATTAATATAGATGTTCCAAATTTTATGAAATGGGGACTGAAAGTCTCGGGTGCAAGGGGTTAACATTTAGGGAGAAATTGGAATTGTTTGGAATTTCCCCGACAAGCGACGCTTTTCTTTCGAACCACGGATATACCACGGGGAAATAAATTAGTGGAACCTGACGACACGTTGGTCGTTGAAGGTATTCCTCGGGTATTCGTGGAAGGTATTCGCGAAAAAGGAATAGGTCGTTTGCGGCAGGCCCCTGTTCCATTTTCATCAGCTTCATTATAGGCAAACGCATTAGACCTCGAGCTATCGGTCTGTTATAGACTTCGTATTACAAGGAATCCGCTAAGTTCGCAGCCAATTAGCCCGCCATCGTTCACGATTACAAGGGAATTCCCGTGTATCGCGAGCGATATCGATCTTTGGTCTTGCCACACGGGGATTAGCGTGAGTGGTAACCCAGGGGGGTACATTATCGTCCAAAACTCTGGGACCTCGTGGTCTCGTAAAGACTGGGAGTAGTCTCGTTTCCCGTTTGCCCCGAGATATTAAACGTCGAACGAGAAATTGAGGAATTTCCGCGTTAAAGCACGCCATTATTTATTTCCTTGTTTACTTAAACCGGATAAACCCATTTGAAACGAAACGAATATCCCGTTGAATGGGCAACTCGTTGGAAATGAATGGCTCTTAATTACAAATGTAATTAAGATACATGCGGAGGTCGGTATTATCGAGCACGTGTAATGTCATGGAATTCTTGTTGGCTCGTTCTGCAATTTGCTCGAGGAATGTGCGAAAAAATCTAGAAGAGGATAGCACGAATTTGCATAATTACAGATACGGATTATTGGATCCGCGTCAGCATACTTCCTGACATGCTTAGGTGGAAGGTATGCGTAGATCCAACTGATCGTAAGGGGTTATAAAAATTCATTGACCCTAGAAGCGGTCTATGTACGTATTTTCTGAAATACCAATTTCTCTGTAATTTATTCCTTCCCGACGATTTTCGACGACGTAGGGACCTTAACCCTTGCACTCCTACAGACGTTGCAAGACGTCGGGCTATAATATGACTGCCGGGCTGTGGACGTGATACAACGTCTATAGATTTCGAAGCTGTTGGAGCTTAGCAAATCTTTTCTGAACGTGATCCAACTATTCTAACGTGTCCTTCCATCTCTGAGGATGAAAGAGAAATTTTGTCCAATTTGTTAAATTATTTCAGGACAGAGAGTGAAAGGGTCAGTACTCTAAATGGCATATTGTAGAGATAAGGTGGTGTTAAATAATATAAAACTATTTATTAACCATAAAATAATAATATACAATGTGCGGTGACGGTAAAGACTACGAATATAGATATCTATCAACTAAACTTTTACGACTACAACTAATAACACGATTATAACTAACAACACGAATACAACTAACACAATTCTTCACAACTCTCTCTCTAATAATTCTACTACGAATTCTAACATACTACACCGTACTACGACATACTACATACTGCCTACTCACGCCCTTGCATCCCTATTTAAAACCATACACTCTATCCTCTTTCATACCTATTCTCTCTTTCCCAATCACACTTTCCCACGCACTCCTTGCAATCTTACCCTCAGCGAGTCACGTAGCCCAAACACTCGAACGCATTCCTAAAGACACTCTTCACTTTCATCCGATACATTCATAAACATCCCGTCCACGCGATCCTAGCGCACGATCATTCGTCCTTTCGCACGCACTCTAGATAACATGCTCGACCCACTCATCCTGCGAAACCACAATATTTTTACCTTTCATTATCGTTATTACAAGCTTCCGTCATGTCGAATACGCGAGGAAAACTCTAAAATATCTGACAAATATCGAACCAGGGAACCTCGATAATTTAATACAATGCAATTAATAAAAACATTCCGTGGCCATTATTTTTGCCACTCTCGGTTCATTTTTATCCGCAACTCTTACCTAAGAAATACAGTCGCATCGATTCAACAACACGATACGCCAGCTCGTATACCCGATTCAGCAATTAACAATAACGCACCTACATCCGCTTGTTTGATCGCGATACATAATCGGGGATTAATCGGAACGAAACGGTCGGTGGAATAATATCGGTTTCGAGCGAGAGAATCTAGCCGCCATCGCTTGTTCGTGGCCGAATGAAAAGGCCAGTAAATATACCGAAAACCTGCCGTCAGCTATCCCCGTGTATCTCCCATCGGCCATAGCTGTTTTACGACGCGCTGTTACGTCCCTGTAACAGCGTCCCGTTTTATGCACGCGACCAGGCCAATTTCCGTCAGATTTGCCCGCGAAAGAAAACGCTGCGAACCCTCGATTTCGCCACGGTCCTCGTAAACCCGAAGAGGCAACGGAGATAATCGGGAGGGTCTCGATCGGGGAGATCCCTGGTCGGTCGGAAAAATTCTCGATCGTGCGGGAATATCCGGGGCAGGAAATCGGCCGTCGAGCAGAATCGATGTACCATCGCCGTCCAACGGGAGATATATAGCCCGAATCCATTACGGCATCCTTTAAACTTCTGAGGATTTATCGCGGCAGCTCGATAGTCGTCGGATCGTTCTCCACTCCCCTGGCCGAGTAATCGGCGTGCGCCGGCAGAAAGCTGGCAATCAGCTGGAGTTCTCGCGATTGCAGGCTGACGCTGATTTTTCGCCCAGGCTCCGCTACTCCGAGCATGCAGCTGCGTGCTAGGCGTGTATCGACGTTTGATCGATTGCGGTTGTCGCGTCGTTGGCCGCGAATCAATCAGGGATGCTCCGGTGGTCACAGGCCTCGGCTGTGGTCACCGGAGGCTCGCGATCCCGGACTCGTGTAAGAATTTACGCTGCAAGTCCGCTAATACACTGGCTAGTTCGCAATGCGCGCCGAATCTTCGTTAAAATCCGGAAATATTCCAGCAATTTTCGAAGGACCAATACAAATTTCTGCGGTAATCTGCGCGATAGTGATACGATCGTTTGGATTTGCATCTGTGGTGTAGGAACCATCTCACCGTAAGAGCCATCAAGACACCAGTACAATTACGTTACTGATATATTATTCTGCTCTGTCCAATACGTTTTTACAACACTCTTAGAAGCTGTTTATATACAGGGTGTCCCAGCAACCCTAGTACAACTGGAAAGAAGGTGATTCAACATGCAGAAACGAATCAAAAAGAAAAGACTTCGAGCATCCATCGAATACGCTGATATACGGTCCATCCACCGTAGTCAAAACTAACACTTTGTTGACTGAAAATTTTGCACAGAAACTATGTCATGTCACCGAGTATTATTTTGTAATCCAATCTTCAAAATCACTTTCACGCGTAATATTCTGTATCGCCCTGGGTTTCATAAATTGAAATACATAATGCAATGACGAGTTAACTCGTCACTGGTCAACGATGTGTTAAATACACGTTAAGTATTTGGTGGATATTCAAAGTCGATTTTCTCTATAACGAAGTTTCGAATGAAAATTTCCGAATCACCCCTTCCCTAATTGTTCTAACATTGCTGGAACACCCTGTATATTCCGAATGCATATTTCATTTCGTTTATTATTTTCGATATTACCCCAATTTTTCTTATCCTTTTTGAATAATATCGACGGCTACCAATGAGAGCTACGTTTGATTCTAATTCAAAGAAACAAGAACTCGACGTCTCCATCGATAGGGTTATTCGTTCTCCTGTTACCGTACCCTGCTCCGTCGTGGAAGAGACTCCTGGAGCCTCCATTAAACCGAATCTCCACGCACACGTAGACATCCGTTCGCGAAATGCTGGGCGAAATGGCGAAGCTGATATTTCGAACAATCGCGCCCCGTCACGGTTCTCATCCCGGCCGAGGGGGATGGAACGAGCGGTCGTGAAAGAGAGAAACGTATCCGGGAGGATGGTCGAAAGAGGGTCCGAAGTAACTCTCGAATCAGGCGAACTTTAAATCGTCCGAGCGACGAGTGTGTTTCCTGCTTCGGCCCCCGCCGTCCTGCACGCCGCCCTTAAGTTACTGCACGTACGACGGGGTAGTAAATTCTCGAGAGCTATCGCGGCCGAAACTATTCCACGTAAGGAGGCAGCGAGTGCAGGTTAGGCGAGGGACGCCCGATGGAACGCTCGCTTGTTCGAAGATCAGCGATTTCCGGAAACGAGACCGAAAGGGGGTTACATATGTGGGCAATACCCGCGGAATCCGGCGGACCGGTCGTTTCCACCCTCGCCTCGGCCGTCCTGGGGACTTTCCTTGATCCACCGCTTCCACTTTCCGCCGGAATATCTGGCATTTGTTTCCGTCCATCCCACCAGCCGCCTTCGCCGCCGGAACTCACGCTCCCGGCTTGACGAACGTATTCAATATTCAGCCCCGGTGGATCGTCGCGGGGGCTGTTTGAAGAGGGCTCACTTTTCCGGGGCCGTGCCACGATAATATGCACGGGGGAGAGAGCTGTTTGTCGGAGGAAACGGCCAACGAATCCCGAATCGCTGCATGGAAGCTCGCGCCGCCACGAGCATCCTCGAGGAAATGAAAATAATTAATTGGGCTGCTAGAATGGGAGGAAAATGGAGTAGCGTATAAATCCCGCGATTGGCCTGCCTGATCTGGAATTGGACTAATTCTGCGTACTCGATTCCAGATTCGAATTTCTCGCGTGCTTCGTGGCCCGAAGCGAAATTAGCAAATCGGAGGAATCTCGTGCTTCTTCTGCTTCGGATCAGCCTATAGAGCGGGGAGAATTTCGGCTACTTAATTCGGAATTGGGCTGAGCGATGATTCAAGTCGCGAAGCTTTGCAGAATTTTCCAAGTCTTCTGTTTTCAATCACCCTGTATGAGAGGTGTCGTAGTAGAGACTAAATATTACAATAAACTCTACATCCTAGCGATATGGGTGTGATCCCTTCTTTTGACTTGCGTGGCCCTGAACAGACAGGTCAGTTCTAACTGTTGATCCGTTTAATAACCATCTATACAATTTTTCCGCCGTTTCCACTGGCTACTATTTCTTTGCATTGTAGCTGCTTAACGAAAGCGTTATAATAAAACTCAATAGCGAAGTAAACTCTACATTCCAGCGGTGTGGGAGTGATCCCTTCCTCCAATGTTCTGTGTTTTGTCACCAATCTTCTGAAGACGACTTTTGACCTGCGTGGCCCTAAACAGGCCGGTTCTAACCATTCGCCCGTTCAATAAAGATCTATACAGTTTTTCCACAGTTTTCCACTGACTACTATTCCTTTGCGTTATAACCCCTTTAACAAAAAGGAAGGGTTCCGTCTATTTAATCTGCAATTGGCCTAAATGGTCCCGCGTATTCGTGACTCAAATTTCTACGAGACTGTGCCAAGTGACACAGGCACTTGGACTCGCCGTGTAGAAAATGGAGGATTCTCCCAACGATTCTAATTTCTGCTAACCTCTACATACGTGCTGACCCGAAGAAGAAAGTCGACTCTAGGGAGGAACTAGGCATTCCTCGTGTTTTGCGCCACCCTGTAGAAAAGAAAGGATACGAGGACGAGGGAAACAGCTCCGTCCCTGGGCACCATCGACACTCGCAGTATTCAAATCACGTTTGCACTCGTCCTGGTTTCGCTCATCGAGGTATTCCGAGCCAGTGTTGCGTGGCCTGGCGGAAGAAGCAGGTAGAATGCGACTCGGCTAATTCGAGAAACGGAATTCCCCGCGGTTGGTTTATCGCGTTCGACAGCTGCCTGTCTGAATCAAAAAGACGCTTTAATCCTTGCGAGCCGGAGATCACGGAATTAATAGAAAACTAGCCAGGACAAGGGGAGTTTCTGTCACGGCAGATCGGTTTGTCAGACCAGATGACGAGGCTAAAATGGAACTGCGATCGAATGGTACTGTAAGGGGGTCCTTTTCCACCATTGTTGAAGTCGGCTGGTCGCAGGTATCCTCGGTGCACGAGTGGTGCAAAAAGGGACGAAAGGAAAGGGAAAGGAAGGAACGAGCGTTTCATCCGAAGCCTGCTAGTGGACTCATCGGTAAGGCTTTCCAGCAGGCCAATTTTTCCAATTTCCAATTTATCGTACGTTTTATTGCGTCAGGAACTAGATATAAAGAGAACCAAAACGTAGAAAAGGATTACAAATGAAAACTTGGGCTATGACATCGATGGCTCCAGCGTGAAGCACTCGCGATCTAAAATCAAACTTAATCTTATCGCTATAGGATGATATAAACTTTGGGACTATCTTATATTAGCATTCGTGTTTGCCCATGTATAGAAAGGTATGAAAACTATACAGCTTTTGGTTTTAAGCGAGTTACGAAGAGGGGGTCGAAGGGGTCGCTTTCTAACAGCCTCTGTCTTAGACGGGGGATACTTAGATCGCATAGGAATTTGTATTTTATGAAAGTCGAGGATTCACCGAGGAGTCGCGAGAAAATCCTCGAACCTCCTTGAAGCTGAGATCCATCTAGTGAGGGTAAGAATGATGGTCGCTACGGTGCCCCACGAAGCGAGAGAAGATCGGCCATCTCGCGATATCTCTGAACTCGTGACTCCTTCTCTGGTCACCTCGCGTGTCCATCGGGACTGTTTCGTCGGATTAATTTCTCCAATTCATTTCTCTTTCCATTTCAATTTGTTTATCCTATATTACCCTAAATTGCTACGAAATTTTGGAACAGGAGGACGGAGTAAGAATTGTCCTTAACACTAGAACTGCCAACCCAGTGAAAGTGACTGGTCCCAGAATTTTCCTTTCTGCAATCACCGAACACGTACACCTGCTGTAAGAATAAAATTGGTATCAACTCGTATTAAGAAAGAACTGTAATCGATATATTCACTCGTATTCATCGTATCGCTGAAATTACTATAATCTGTGCACGTTATAGTTAGGTACCCATTAAAGATCGGTAGTTCCAGTGTTAAATGGGAAAAGGCCAGACGAGGTTTACGTCCTCTTACTGTTAAAGGGGTTACTATGCAAGGAATAGTAAACTGTGAGGAAACTGTGGTGTTAAATGGGAAAAGGCCAGACGAGGTTTACGTCCTCTTACTGTTAAAGGGGTTACTATGCAAGAAATAGTAAACTGTGAAGAAACTGTGTATATCTTTATTCAACGTGCGAATGGTCGGAACAGAACTGTTCAGGGCCTCGCAGATCAAAAGTTGTCTTCAGGAGACTGGTGACAGAGGACTGATGAGACAAAAGATAGAACATTGGGGGAAGGGATCGCCCTTCTGGATAACGCTTACAAACGTAAACCAGTTAATCGAGATTTCCACAGGAATGAAATTTACAGTGTTGTTTAGTTTCTTGAATGTACCTGCTCTCCTGTCTTCGCGTGTCTTATAAGTTAGAGTTTTGCTGTCACTGGTTGTCAAGACGTGTGAATGGTGAGTGCATTTCTTCCTATTGGCAGCATGTTGGTTGAAGGGGTGTGTATGGAGTTCGGTGGTTCTCGGTGGTAGTGGAAGTTTAAACAAATTGTCAATTTGTTTCTCCGTCCTTGGGAAATTTTAATCTTCCTTATAGGGGGTTAGCTGGAATGGTATTTTAGGAGGTCCAAGTGTCGGCTAGTCGAGAAACGCTGGTCGTAAAGAGGTAAACCTTTGTCTCCTCGACTCGGGCCTTCTGTCTTGGAGGGTGAATCTAGGGAATGGTATACGAAGTTTGGGTCTTTCGATGGAGGTAAAGATTCAGAAGCATGCGAGTTAATTGTCTGTCTGCCTATGGAGGATTTGCAAGCTTTCATTGAGTATTGGATCGAGTGGTGGTTGGAATAGAATAAGGGTCCGCGAGTTTTGGTATAAATGTAGGGAATGAACAGAGGCATCCAAACGATATCGCTTATCGACGCGTTTATCGTAAATTGTAATTGCAAGAGGCGGCCAGGGAAACGTAGACCGCCATTTCACTTGGCTTTTCCAACCCTTTGCGCTTTGACAAATCCTCAAAAGTTGCCCGACTCTTTGGACTCTGCTCTGTACTCTGCCTAATTAACCCTTTGCCTGTGCAGCCTCGACTTTTCCGATCGCGAACGTCCTCTCGTTTATTTTTATCCCTGCTTTATACTCGGGACTGGCCAACTCGGACGATCTTTCGTTACCCGGTTAGCGCAAACGGTGGTTTCAAAGTTTGAAACGAATCTCTAAACCCTCGTGACGTTCCTATCAATCGTAGAGGTACCAGCATGCGAGGGAGAGACGCGATTATTGGGGACGATATTGTCAACTTCGAAGCAAAGAAGATGATTACTGGTAATTGACAAATATTATGACGTTTCTCGATGAAACTCCTGGGTAAATGACAGGAGCGTTGATCAGTCCAGGATGACCAGATCTAGTCAGCTTCGTTCGGAAATAGTCTCGCAAGCTCTGTGTACCTTTCTATGATAACTGGAAGCGAGACGCTGAATCAAAGGAGGATACCTAGTGGAGGCGTGGGCTAAACCCTCGGATCAGAACTGGTACAGCAACATCGTTAATCTCTGTTTGCTCGAGGACCGTTCTCAACCTCTACCGGATCAAGAGTCTCTCGCGTTCCTCGGAGCATCGAAATCTTGCGCAATTCGGGTCAAGCAGGGCGCCGCTCTCGATCCAAGATCTATTCCAATCGAGCCTACTATTCCACGCGAGTACCTGGAATCCTCGAATCCTCGGTCGGAGGATCGCTGGAGCGGCGGCCGGCTCTCGACAGATGCATCGCGCAGATACGAAAAGTTCCGGGCTCGGAACTCGCGATTCGAGGGAAGAAGTGCGAAAGACTGGGATGGAAAAAGGATCCGTCGCGTTGGAATTCGAGGCGAGATGCTAGACCCGCGCTGGATGGGTGGAATCGCGAGAAAGGCGAAATTGGGAGGTGGTAATCTTAGCCGGGGCGCGGTTCGAATTCACTTAAACCTGCAGTTTCCGAGATTCCCCGGGAGTCACTCTGCCGGGGAAGATCTCTCTGCCGAAGTGAAAACGTTTGAAAGAGGATAGGCGGACGCGAGAACGCGGAAATTGGAAGCTTCTTCCCGGGGCTTAAGAATAAAATTGGTATCAACTCGTATTAAGAAAGAACTGTAATCGATATATTCACTCGTATTCATCGTATCGCTGAAATTACTATAATCTGTGCACGTTATAGTTAGGTACCCATTAAAGATCGGTAGTTCCAGTGTTAAATGGGAAAAGGCCAGACGAGGTTTACGTCCTCTTACTGTTAAAGGGGTTACTATGCAAGAAATAGTAAACTGTGAAGAAACTGTGTATATCTTTATTCAACGTGCGAATGGTCGGAACAGAACTGTTCAGGGCCTCGCAGATCAAAAGTTGTCTTCAGGAGACTGGTGACAGAGGACTGATGAGACAAAAGATAGAACATTGGGGGAAGGGATCGCCCTTCTGGATAACGCTTACAAACGTAAACCAGTTAATCGAGATTTCCACAGGAATGAAATTTACAGTGTTGTTTAGTTTCTTGAATGTACCTGCTCTCCTGTCTTCGCGTGTCTTATAAGTTAGAGTTTTGCTGTCACTGGTTGTCAAGACGTGTGAATGGTGAGTGCATTTCTTCCTATTGGCAGCATGTTGGTTGAAGGGGTGTGTATGGAGTTCGGTGGTTCTCGGTGGTAGTGGAAGTTTAAACAAATTGTCAATTTGTTTCTCCGTCCTTGGGAAATTTTAATCTTCCTTATAGGGGGTTAGCTGGAATGGTATTTTAGGAGGTCCAAGTGTCGGCTAGTCGAGAAACGCTGGTCGTAAAGAGGTAAACCTTTGTCTCCTCGACTCGGGCCTTCTGTCTTGGAGGGTGAATCTAGGGAATGGTATACGAAGTTTGGGTCTTTCGATGGAGGTAAAGATTCAGAAGCATGCGAGTTAATTGTCTGTCTGCCTATGGAGGATTTGCAAGCTTTCATTGAGTATTGGATCGAGTGGTGGTTGGAATAGAATAAGGGTCCGCGAGTTTTGGTATAAATGTAGGGAATGAACAGAGGCATCCAAACGATATCGCTTATCGACGCGTTTATCGTAAATTGTAATTGCAAGAGGCGGCCAGGGAAACGTAGACCGCCATTTCACTTGGCTTTTCCAACCCTTTGCGCTTTGACAAATCCTCAAAAGTTGCCCGACTCTTTGGACTCTGCTCTGTACTCTGCCTAATTAACCCTTTGCCTGTGCAGCCTCGACTTTTCCGATCGCGAACGTCCTCTCGTTTATTTTTATCCCTGCTTTATACTCGGGACTGGCCAACTCGGACGATCTTTCGTTACCCGGTTAGCGCAAACGGTGGTTTCAAAGTTTGAAACGAATCTCTAAACCCTCGTGACGTTCCTATCAATCGTAGAGGTACCAGCATGCGAGGGAGAGACGCGATTATTGGGGACGATATTGTCAACTTCGAAGCAAAGAAGATGATTACTGGTAATTGACAAATATTATGACGTTTCTCGATGAAACTCCTGGGTAAATGACAGGAGCGTTGATCAGTCCAGGATGACCAGATCTAGTCAGCTTCGTTCGGAAATAGTCTCGCAAGCTCTGTGTACCTTTCTATGATAACTGGAAGCGAGACGCTGAATCAAAGGAGGATACCTAGTGGAGGCGTGGGCTAAACCCTCGGATCAGAACTGGTACAGCAACATCGTTAATCTCTGTTTGCTCGAGGACCGTTCTCAACCTCTACCGGATCAAGAGTCTCTCGCGTTCCTCGGAGCATCGAAATCTTGCGCAATTCGGGTCAAGCAGGGCGCCGCTCTCGATCCAAGATCTATTCCAATCGAGCCTACTATTCCACGCGAGTACCTGGAATCCTCGAATCCTCGGTCGGAGGATCGCTGGAGCGGCGGCCGGCTCTCGACAGATGCATCGCGCAGATACGAAAAGTTCCGGGCTCGGAACTCGCGATTCGAGGGAAGAAGTGCGAAAGACTGGGATGGAAAAAGGATCCGTCGCGTTGGAATTCGAGGCGAGATGCTAGACCCGCGCTGGATGGGTGGAATCGCGAGAAAGGCGAAATTGGGAGGTGGTAATCTTAGCCGGGGCGCGGTTCGAATTCACTTAAACCTGCAGTTTCCGAGATTCCCCGGGAGTCACTCTGCCGGGGAAGATCTCTCTGCCGAAGTGAAAACGTTTGAAAGAGGATAGGCGGACGCGAGAACGCGGAAATTGGAAGCTTCTTCCCGGGGCCAACTGAACTTAGCCTTTGCCCTTCTGCCACCCGGGAACAAGGTAAACCGGTTAAAAGCCGATGCACCGGCGAGCAATATCCGCGAGGAGTCGATCTCTGTGATCGTGAGAGTGGCTGGTTCGTGGAATCGTGCGATCTTTGAACGTTGGATATCGGCCGGGAAAAGCGTGGCTGGAGGTAAAAGGCTAGAAACGGGTAAACGAAATAGCGCTGACCAGGTCGAGAGAATCGGCGCCGGATACAGCGCGAGACTCCATCTATCCGATCTCTTCGATTATCGTTCGTTCGCGCCGTTTAATTAATTTTCGATAAGATTCCTTTCCCTCGACACTGGTTGTGCCGGATAAGCTGGCGGGGAAATAATTTCCCCGGGGGGGTGGTAAGATCGGAATCCGAGCCGATCGAACGAATCGTTTTCGAAGCGTCGCGTAAACGGAATTAATCGCGGCAGAACGGTCGGCCAGATGGCTGAATATTTCGAGCCACGCAAGATTTACGGCTCGATCGTTGCTTCCACGCTCGATGTTTACGCGGTTTTATTTGTACAATTTATTTTCTGAAGAATATGAATTGTAATTTCATCCGGTGGCACGGACGCGCGAAGCGGCGCGCCAGTTATTGTTACTTGAATTAAATACGTCGTTGTCCGATCGATTCCGCGCGAGCTTAACTACCGTTTCCGAGTGTTTGATAAATAAGCCGCTGTTTAATTATTAATTACCGATTTAAATCAAAACCTCGGGCTACGTTCGAACGCTGTCCACGTAGAAACGTTGCAACGTGCACCGGCGAGCGTTCGGCGCTCGCGGATCCGAGGGAAAACGGGAAAATAATTCCACCGAGTTTTATCTCCAAGCTCCGCATTAAAAACGCATTTTCCTCCCTTCGTTATCCGATATACTTGCGTCCGCGTACCTTTATATATACGCGGTGTCTCGAATAGTCGCGTATAACCGCTCGAATATCTTGCGATTCTATGAGCAAGAACGAGATCCTTCTTTCACTTAGGATTCCCCTTTTTCGGAATAAGGAGATTAAGAATTAGTCGGAGACTGGTTCGTTATCTATAAATTTAGCTTTAATACAGCTTTATTTGCCATTGCTGTGATCTGTGCTTATTCCTCAAATCGGGGATACGTGATTATGATCCTCTTGGAGAAATACCGATCTGAGAAGGGTGGAGAGAGATGACTGGGTTAATTAACCCTCTATGAGCCCGTGTAACTTTCAAGATACATGCTAATGCATGGGAACTTTATTAAATACTGCATTCAACGTTATCGTTTTGCTCACTCTAGTTCGCGATTTTTCTTTCCATATATTCGTAATTATTTTCACAATACCTCCCGTGGGTCCATTTTTAAAAATTCTAATCCTTTTTCATTTACCGGTTAATCGATCATGACAGGTTAGATCCTCTATGGCCCCCTATGACCTTTTTCCACAAGATGGCTTGGAAAATTATCTTCTATCTATTGCACGTTAGCTTGGAGCAATAGTACAAACGTTGTTAATTCAAACTTTCAATATAAATTCGTTGTAACAAAATTGTTAAAACTGCTGAATTTATTGGTCGATATTTGTTGATTTTATGTTACATACAATTCTTATAGCGAAGAAAAATATATATTCGGTCCATAGAGGGTTAATTCCAATTCTCGCTGGCCAATTATACTTTACTCTACTCCAGTATTCTCTCGTCTCTCGCATAAAACTTTCCTCCTCCGCTTCTTAGCTTGTCCTTTTTAACACGTTGAGTGCCCAGTCCGTTTTGCTTCCTGTTCCCTTCAGGCCCAGACTCGGCTGTCAGGAGATACTGTACCAATTGTCATAACAGAAATTCCCAAACGTGTGGTCCAAAGATGGCAAAGAATTTAACACCAAAAGTTAGCAAAAGTTTTGGGCCTAGTGGGGACCGGCGTGGCACTTAACGCGGTAAAGGTGGGCCCCCTTTGTCTACCCACAGATCGCCCCTGTGTGCATGTAATCGGTAACCCAAGCTCTCTTACTCTTGCAGATCTTATTTAATAAACTGAATGAATGAAATTAACAATGAAACCCAATTTCGTGGAAATGGGACAATGATGAGATAAAAATATAGGAAATAAATGTAGAAATGGAGACATCGTCCACGTTAATAGCAAATTTTCTAGTTCCTTTTTCTCAAGATCGAAACCCCAAATAAAAAGAATATTCTTCCATTGGTACTGTTGGAATGCTGAAGACACAAGTCGAGACATCTTACATGTAACCTGGATGTTAAAATGTTTTTTGATTACATACTAATGTATGATTGGTACGTGTCGGTCGGTCACCAGCCAAATTCCTTTGCTCAAACGACTCACAAGGAGAGTGCAAGTCCTTCGGGTCACCGATTTAGTTGAAACTTTTTAGATTTGTAGATATCGTCATGCAGTTTAAGAAAATATATCATTATACGGGCAACTATTCGATAGTTTTTGAGATATTTACGATTAAAGTTTTATTATTCCATTAATTATAGATTTATTTTCACCATTTTATAATTGAAGTGGTGGGCTAACGGTGATAGTCGAAGATTGTAGTGCCAAAGGACCGGACGTTCGATTCCCGTCCATAATTTATAATTTTATGAATCTATTTTTATTTTGTTTTCACTTTTCGTCTATGAAAATATTGTAAATAAACAATTGTAAATAAAATTTCTTAATAAAAAAATTTATTTTTTACGCTTTCTTATGCAAGTATATATTTATTACAAAATAATAATATTACGAAGGAAAATACTTTTCTATAGCAATCTAATTTACTACAGAAAATACAAAACCTATCGCTCGTGCAAGTATTAATTATTAAATTAAACATTGTATATTACGAAGGAAAAATACTTTTCTATAGCAACCTAATTTACTACAGAAAATACAAAACCTATCGCTTGTGTAAGTATTAATTATTAAATTAAACATTGTATTCGAATGTTGCCTATAATTCCATCTTTGCTGTACAGCTAAAAATGTTCATGAATTAATTACGAAAACTTGAAAATGCATTAATTTTCTACTGCCAAATTGATTTATTAAGATGTTAAATTTTTATCGTCTATTAAAATGAATAATTGTACTGCCTGCGCCATCTATGATTTTGGACCCGAAGTTCGAAAAGTGATAGGAATATAGAATAGGCAAGGAGGTCGTCGATGAGCTGGTCACGTGGTCGACAAGGCCAGAGTGGGGATAGAAAAGGATAGAATGGCTCCGGCAGTGAAAAATTATTAATTGCTCAATTTCTGTAATTAATTTATGAACTTTTATAATTTCATTGCAAAGCTGGAACTTCAGACTATATTCTTATATGATATTCGTAAAGAATTTAACTCTAAATTGTTAGTTATTAATTTTTGTTTTATGGCGTCGTGATTTCGTAACGACGGCCATCACGATCTTCCGTGAAAATATTTAATACTCACCGAAAATAGAAACAAAATGTGAACAAAAGTGATATGAGAAGATTCGCAAGAACATTGTTTTTATAATGAGTGCATAAAGTTTCATAAATTAATTGCGTAGAGGATAGTAATTAATGAAAAACCAATGGCGTCTTCGACAATTTTCGACAACAATTCAAACACTGCGCAGAACAATTATTAATAATAAATTAATTAGGGACAAATTTATATGGAAAAATATATGTGAAAGTTCGTGAAGGATCTGGCTTTACGATGCAATTATAAAAGTTCATAAATTAATCACAGATATTGAGTAATTAGTGAATTTTCCACTGGCGATTTGATTCATTAAAATATATGCGGAGCACATAACCAGAGTTAGTAAACTGACATCAGAGCCATCTATGCTCCCATTGCGGAACTCGAACTTCGTGTCTAAACTGTTTGCGAATCTTCTCATATCACTTTTGTTCACATTTTGTTTCTATTTTCGGTGAGTATTAAATATTTTCACGGAAGATCGTGATGGCCGTCGTTACGAAATCACGACGCCATAAAACAAAAATTAATAACTAACAATTTAGAGTTAAATTCTTTACGAATATCATATAAGAATATAGTCTGAAGTTCCAGCTTTGCAATGAAATTCTAAAAGTTCATAAATTAATTACAGAAATTGAGCAATTAATAATTTTTCACTGCCGGAGCCATTCTATCCTTTTCTATCCCCACTCTGGCCTTGTCGACCACGTGACCAGCTCATCGACGACCTCCTTGCCTATTCTATATTCCTATCACTTTTCGAACTTCGGGTCCAAAATCATAGATGGCGCAGGCAGTACAATTATTCATTTTAATAGACGATAAAAATTTAACATCTTAATAAATCAATTTGGCAGTAGAAAATTAATGCATTTTCAAGTTTTCGTAATTAATTCATGAACATTTTTAGCTGTACAGCAAAGATGGAATTATAGGCAACATTCGTATACAATGTTTAATTTAATAATTAATACTTACACGAGCGATAGGTTTTGTATTTTCTGTAGTAAATTAGGTTGCTATAGAAAAGTATTTTTCCTTCGTAATATTATTATTTTGTAATAAATATGTGCTTGCATAAGAAAGCGTAAAAAATAAATTTTTTATTAAGAAATTTTATTTACAATTGTTTATTTACAATATTTTCATAGACGAAAAGTGAAAATAAAATAAAAATAGATTAATAAAATTACAAATTATGGACGGGAGTCGAACCTCGGACCTTTGGCACTAGAATCTTCGACTATCACCGTTAGGCCGACACTTTACTTGTAAAGTGATGGAAATAAATCTGTAATTAAGGGAATAATAAAACTTCAATTGTAAATATCTCAAAAACTATCGAGTAGTTGCCGCTATAATGATATATTTTCTTAAACTGCATGACGATATCTATAAATCTACAAAGTCTCAACTAAATCGATGACCCGAAGGACTTGCACTCTCCTCGTCAGTCTCTATGAAATCGTACAGCACACACCGATCGAGTTATCAATTATTAAAGCGTTGCCTTTTTATAATTAGTGTTCCTTTCTTTTTAACTCCACTGCCATCCCAAATTCTATCAGGTACCATGATTTCCGAGTCACCCTGTATATATCCCACCCTTTGCCTCGACTTCTAATCCGGAGCACATCACGATCGACTGACCACATAACCTCGACGTAACGTTCCCTTAAAGACCGCTAGACGACCGGAACCCCATGGAAAGTCTCGAAGGGGATCCCGACAAACGCCTGTCACCGAACAGACGAGCTGTCACGCGCCGAAACTCGACGGAGAGAGAAGCAACTAGCCGGTCATGGGGAACCCTAGATGGTTTTCTGTTTACCGTCGAACGTTCCGCTGTGTAACTGCGGCTATCTCGGGTGAGGCCGATTAAGGCCGGGATCTCACTTGGGATTCGGGGAACGTTTTCAATTTAAACATTAATCTCCGTGCGATTGGCTGGCGAGTGATGCCGGGCAATCCCCCGGAGCCACCGTTTCTTAAGCGTCCCAAGATCGACTTCGAGGCTTGTCCCTTCCGCGTGAATACTTCCTCGGTCCCACGAAGCTTCTCCTCTTGACACGAGGATAGCTACAGTGTTTATACCTACTGATAATTCGCTGGAATAATCGAGGCAGGATCCTCGAGGTGGAAGGCTAATCCTGTTCAACGTTAAGGTTCCATTAGGTCCTCATTAGTGCGTTTAGCGGAATGGCAGCAATTAGCAGTCATCGATGATCAATCTGTCGTGGGTGATAGACGATATTGGTACCAGCGAAAGCGTTTAATCTAAATTAATGCCATAATCTGTAGAATTTTCAACTGCGTCTTTGTTACTATAGTTAACAATACGTCGTGATACATCATCGACGATATACGGAAATGAGTCATAAATTATAATTAGCTGTTGATTGGGTGAATTAATTGGAACATTCTGCAGTCAGAGGACAGACAATTTTTAAAAATAATTCGATTCGGTCAACTCCGTTTTGATCCAAACAAATGGTAGCATGGAATAATACGTGCTTTAATACACACCTAATCTACGAACAAATATAGACAGTAAATAGTTCCATGTGAACAATTTTATTCCTGTATTCTATACGTACCGTTTGCATATATTACGATACACGATGTCAAAATAGAGCCGTCATCCAGTCGTCGCGAATAATTTATATTTTTCAAATCTGTGACGAATAAACCTAGATACTCGTGTCATACTCTTCTAAATTTTTATTAATACCGGGTGCAAATATTTTCGCGTGGTTCGGAAAATTCCGTGCCAGGATAAATGCTGCCACTAGGAAAGCCTGGGCTAAATCGGAGAGAGGCGAAAAACAGCGATCTTTCGTCGAACCGTCAAAGATAGATGGAGCGATTTTTCCGCGCGTCGACGTTTTCGAGTACAGACGGCTAGCCGGACGTGTCGCCCCGCGGGCACATATTTAAACAGCTGAAAGCGTTTTTGAAAAGTTATTCGCTCTTCCTCGTCCCGTGCGAGGTCCTACGTTTGAAGTTGCGAAACAATTCGGTTCGTTCCGCTTTCATCGTCACGCGCCGCGTCGGATCCGCTCGAACAATACCGCGCCATAAAACAATACTTCTATCTCATATTTGTTTTGTGCGGCCGCAATCAACGTCGCGAATGAGGCTGAACGACGCCGGGAAGGAAGCGGGGTGAAAGGGGGCGAAAAAGTGGAGGACGAAATGGGGAAAAACGAGGGAAAGACGCGGGAACGAGGACGAAACAGGGCTGAATCGAACGCGACGAAGACGTCCACGTGAAAAAGGAGGGATTTTTATTTAGAACGGCCCAGGCAGCGGCTAGAAGTTGCCCGTTCTGCGTTCCAACTTCCGCGTTTTTGCGGATTCCTGACCCCGCCAAATGTTTGCGCCATTTTATCGCGGCCGCGAGGAATCTGAATTTCGGAGAACACCGCCATTTTTTCCTCACACCACGGCTACACCATTCTGCCACGTTTTAACACTTTGATTGCCACGTTGGTCCGTATATGACCGGCCAGATATATTCTGTGACACCACGGTGATCATTGGTGACCGGAGCGCTTGAACTACTCGTAAAACTACTATTGTAAAAATTGAGTGAAAATTGACAGTTAGTGCATTTCGAATATGACCTCTAATTAGGAAATACTTTGAAACAAAAATCAAAAATATCTTGCATCTAGCGGTGCATTGTGTTTCCCATGGCGTCTTGAGCGAAACTTGTGATTTCAGCGTGACAGTCAAAAGGTTAATTCTTTGCGGCACAGGATTTTTGTTAAAGGGGTTATTACGCAAGGAATAGTAGTCAGCGAAGACTGTGGAAAAACTGTGTAGATCTTTATTGAACGGGTGAATGGTTAGAACTGACCTGTTCAGGGCCTCGCAGGTCAAAAGTCGTCTTCAGAAGACTTGTGACAAAAGACAGAACATTGGGGGAAGGAATCGCCCCCACACCGCTGGAATGTAGAGTTTGCTTCGCTATTGAATGTTACCATAACAATTTTAGATAATAAGATAGACCCATGTTGCATAGAAATTTTATTGCTTTTTAAATGAAACAAAATTGATATCGAACTAATTTTTATAAAAATTGATTTACTTTTACGATTTTTCACATAATACCAGGAAAAAGGGATTGTCGCGATGAACCTTCCGCTTGTAACAATTGGTGAACCTGTACTGGCATGTTGAATGTCGCCAACATAAGCGAATACATTTATAACATTTGTCGAAGGTATTACCAACTGCTCTATGTAAATAGGACAAAATATAAATCTATGCGCGTGCAGCTATTGAAATATTTCGAAATGGAACTAAAAATGTACGTAAGCATTATGGTGCATCAAAAAGGTCGGACACTTTTAGTCCCAGCGTGCCCCAAAGAGTTAATGGCTGCTTCCGAGCACCCTCTTGGCGAATCCAGCCTCTTTTTGCGATTTCGATTGGTCCAGTGGAAGCTATTGTTACGTAGCAGGCAATGAGAGGAGTCGATGAAGAAAAATATACACGCGTGATCTTCTTTCCGCTAGTTTCTTGCGAATTCTTGCCAATCGATCAACTGGGCAGAGTATAAATTCTTGATAGGTGACCAACGAGCTGTGACCGATTTCCTGTTATTTGTAAGCATCGAGATAGTCGAGGCGACGTGAGATAGATTGTAAGCAGGTTTTCTGAAGATCGGTCAGGATTTTACACTTTTTGAGCAACCTCGACGAATCCATGACGGCGATCAAAGCGTTAATCTTACGAATTTTTTATTCTTGGATAGTTAGGGTGTCGTAATGTTCCATTCTACGTCTCCCGATCCCAGGTCTCCAAGCTTGAAACCCTTGGTCTCGATTTTCCAAACTCCATTTATACCCCTAATCTCTCCTGCCTAGCTAGGGTGACTCGTTCGTCACGGGTCGCTCTGACGTCACATCTCGCAAATATCGGAAAGACGAGCTTAATTTAATACCGACCTCGTCATTAACCTTTTCACTCTCGAGTTATGAAGAGTGTAGCAAACACCCTGTCCTGAATTAGTTTAACAAATTTTATTTTTCTTTAAATCTAATGAAAGCTTAATGAAAATATAATATCACGCGTTATGAGCGTTCAGGAAGAATTTCCTAACCTCTAACAGCTTTGACATCCATGGACGTTGTATCACGTCAGGTAGTCATGTTGTAGCGTGACGTCATACAACGTCTGCAGGACTGAAAGGGTTAACGCGTTTGCGCCATGACTATACTTAAGGTACATATTCAGACATCAGCGACATTCAGCTGACGACTGGCCTGGATCACCGAGTACGTGTCAGCACTTACTGGTAATTGCAGTTAAAAAGATTTTCACAATAAAAGTAAAACTTGTTAAGAATATAATGCACTGATGTAGGTGAGATACTCACAAAGGGGATGAAACGTGATCTGTGGCATATGAAGAATATTCAGAAACAAATAATGGAAGAAGGTTAGCTAGTGGATTAATTCGCGTTCGATGATAGAATACTGTAAGAATATACAAGATTAGGCGAGCTCCGGTTATCGATAAGGCGACGCGAGTGAGGAGCACGTAGCAATGATAACCGGAGTCCCAAATCGAAGCAGCGATCCCCTTGATCCGCGATCAATGAACAAAGGGTTGAAAGGGCAGGTCCAGAAGCGTACGAGACAGTTCCTAGACAGCCCCTAGACAGTGCATTGAGAGGAGTTATTGAGAGACAGTTCTTAGGAAAGAGTATTAGCAGACAGTTCTTGTTGAACTTATGTAGCGGAAGGATAAGGAGATAGGGTTAGTGGTCCAGAAAACTTTCTTCGTCAAAGGTTTCTATTTTACTGACGGTCCTTCGGCTCGAGAAGGTTTGACACCCCTCGACCGATCGTCTCGCAATTGATGAGTTCAAGTGTTTTAGGCGTAAACAGTCGGAGACGCTGCCTGTCGCCTGACTATTTACGCCGTCTGTTCTAAGATCGCTTACACTTACGATACTAGATAGATAGAATAATATTTCGCGCTTGGATGCAAATGGGTTAACGCTTGCTTAGCTAGTCGAGGCGTCAGCTTTGACTTCGACTCGCTGTCACACACCCAGTCTAACTCGTCTTTTTAATCCAACCACGAACTTCCAAACTCTCCGATTCTTCTCGTATATCTACGTATATCTAGCAGCAAGGATCGACCACAGGATCGTCGGGCTGCATCGGCTACGCCCTGGATCCTCGGTGCCACCTTCGAAGCTACGATCTCGAGCGGAGGAAGGTGCACCTGATCCCAGTTTGCCGGGAGTGCTGGTCGTAAAAAATCGCGCGATGTGATTGGTACGATGCACTCGCGGTTACAGATGCCGATGATCGTGGAAGGGAAAACGCAGGTCGAAGAGTGGCCCACTCGGAGAGGCGTCGCGACGCGGCTTTTATGGGATTACAAGCGCGTCGTCGTGGTCGCAGCCACCCTCCGCCAGGGCGAAGTAACGTCCCAAGGCAGATGGGAGTTCGCGATGTTATTACCGGGACCGGAAATGGAGGTAACGTGTCCGCGCTAATAGGCGCCCGCTGACATGAACGATCACCCGGCTCGGCTGTCTTCCATCAGGCCAAGTACCGGCCGAGTTTTGATCCGACTCGTTCCGGTGCATCGATCATCGTTCTCTTGCAACTCGCAGTTCCGCCACGATAAGAGCGGAAATTCGTTTGACGTCTTCGGGGCGAGGAAGGATTGAGAAATTTTTATATAAGAGGCCCCGAGCTCGATATCAACCCCTCGGGGGTTAGGCTTCGTTATTGAAAGTCTGTTCCACGGTGACTGATTTCGTCGGGTACTGCGAACACGCGACTACCGGGATGGTACAGCGAAGAGCGAATTTATTATGGGAGCGGAGGGTGGTGGTGGGTCTCGAAACTGGGCCAGGAGATATCTCTGTTCTCGTTGAAGATGGAAAAATTGGAGAGGAAGATTTTGTATTGTTTTCGACGAGCCCTATCGCGTGGAGCGATTTTTTCACGGGTGCTTCGGTGCAGCTGCAGTGTGTAATTACACTTGTTTCACAAATGGAACGTAATAATTCTTTTCCTCTTTACGCGAGGCTGCAGGAACGAATATTAATTTAACTTTTCGCCGACGCGCGTGATAAATTTTTTAAATGTTTCAACACTGCGTTCTGAACATTTCTCCGGCTATTATTTGCGTACGAAGATGTCTAACATCAACTTACGGAGAAAAGGGGTGTGGTCACTTTCGCTACCTGTTTAGTTCCTAAGAAAATAGCATCGACTTGGTAACTTTTGTTTCAGTGACTTTTGTACAGCAGGAAAGAGCGAATTAAAAGCAGTTGTTTAACCGAGAAGCGTAACCGAGCTCGGTAACTGAAAAATGAAAACGCGTAGTTCCAGCTGTGAATTGACTGTGCTTCTGACGTGCGCGTGTATATAACGTGAACGCTGAAGAAGTTAAGGGGAGGGAGAAAACGCTTTCCGACTCCTTCGCTTGGTTTCTGTTTCTTTGATCGCGATCGCGACGGAAAATTAAGGATGGGAAGACCCACATCGCGAACGGGAGGGAAACAAGTCTAGCTAAAAATCTCGCAGACCCGAGATGTCTGTGAAGCAACGTCGAGGCTAGTGCATTTACCGATTCGATCGACGAAGCTTTCTATATCCCATAGGTATATACCAAATGCACGGAAAGAGGATGGCTGGTGGGCTAATCTCGATTCTAACCTCCAGCATCTGTAGATCCTTGACCACACTGGATCGTGTTCGATCCGTCGATTCCGACGCGTTTCCTCGTTGTTAACCCTTTGGCCTACAACCACGTGTGAGGCCCGTGGTCATGTATTCCAGCCAAAATTGATTATCACGAGCCTGGCCCGTGGTACATCGATCGGGTCGAAATTGACTATTACGGGCCTGGCACGTGGTACGTCGATCGGGTCGAAATTGACTATCACGGGCCTGGCACGTGGTACGTCGATCGGGTCGAAATTGACTATCACGGGCCTGGCACGTGGTACGTCGACCGAGCCAAATGTGAACATCACGTGTCACGGCGATGATTCGTCGATGTGCCCACGTAAGTTGTGTGCGATTGGTACGACTTAAGACAGATTAAGACTCGAAGGCTCGGCTGTTCTGTTTGCGTTCTGGGACCACGCTGTTGAACTTTAAATCGTAGTACAAGGGTTAAATCGCGCCGTTGCACCCACCGACGTAATCGTTATCCTTTGAAGCACCTTTTTATCGAAGGTGCAACCGCGGGATCGCGTTCAAGAGGCCAAAGGACTGCTTAGGGGCAACGTCTTGCAGCACCCGTTGCAATTACCGTTACCCGCGGTCGAACGACGGAGAAATTACGCAATGCAAACCGCTTGGCGGACCGCGAAATAAGCGGCTGCCGGTTTTTATGCGGCTGCAACTGTGAATGCTTTCCCGCGCTTTTTGCGTTTCGACCGCACGAACCTCCGCGGAACACGGGTAGGCCATTTAACGCGGCGAGTGGTTAGGGGTTAGCACCGTGTCGAAAACCCGGCATGCAGATCGTGGAAAAGAGATCCCTCGCCGCGGCTCCTGCACTCGTGCTTTTTTCCCCTCGGCTCCTAAATTACGCTTCTTGCGCTATAGCCCGCGAACATCCAACTGCCGGAGCGTGCACGAGGAACGGAAACTCTGTTTCGCGAATTTACCAACGACCACGTCGGGGCCCGAAGAACGCGATAGGCCAGGTCAGGTCGAACGGGCGAGCGCTCTTTCGCTGTCAGCCGCCCTCATAATTTAAGCGCGGCTTAAACTCCGCGCTGCCAGCTGATGGCTTAAACTCACTGGCCGGCACTCTAACATGTAAACTTCCTAGCTACCGCGTGAACATTTAACTTGCTGCCACCTTAAACTGCCACTGACTTACCAGCGGCTTACGGGCTAAACTTTTCGATTAATAAGCTCGTGCGTGTCGTGATTGTTATGGACAGGAATAGCACGGAGCTTTCGTAAATAAACCAACCTTCGTAACCTTATAATCCTAAAATTATTTCCCTCCTGTTCGCGATTCACTCTGTGCCGACAATTTGCATGCTTCGGGAGAGTTCGATTCTAGCAGTCTACGGGCCCCTGTAAAACTAGACTCGTTGGTCTCGTAGGGTCTTCCTTGGATCAGCTATTCTAGTCCTAGAAATAAATTATTCGCTATCACTGCATACGTAATTTCACTGACGCCATTTCTCCAATACGGTATATCTGGAATTTAAAGGGTTCTTACTAACAAGAAGTCCCGGAGGATACTTTTATACGGAATAAAAACTTGGGTGAATTGCACGATGGGTCAGAGAATAACCGGAATATCATAGCCGATAGAAAATTTTTGCAGTCTCATTCGAATCTTGGTTCTGGAATTGCGCGTGGGAGCTTGTCGGGAAGTAGAATCTCGGATGCCGGCGTGGCAAGCGATCGGATAAGCCACGATTTATTGCGCGATCGAGGCGAGATGGCGGAGACTCGGACTCTCTTGCTGCTTTACTTTTGCATACCTGCGAAGGTTCTCGATATTCGCGGGTACATCGCGCACCTGTCGGTCGGCTGGAGGTACCCGGCCATGATCCATAGCGCGGCAGATGCGATGGAACGAGGCTCGAGTTCGCGGCTTACGCAGCCGGCATGCATAATTCCGCGATTGTTATTGCAGGAAATCGCTGTATTCAGAATGTGTCTCGCGCGAAAACCCGTGTATCCCGGCTGCGCGGCACGCCGGAAGATCGCTATTTATGTGATACATTAACAGCGCCTGGCGATCTATAACGGGCGAGCCGCGAAAAGCAGAAATTATTTAGCTGAGATACCCCAGCGAGGAGAAACTTCGCTCGGTGCACGGCTCTGATCGATGAACGGAGAATGACGGATGGTGAACGATAATCGAGAGATACGAAGAATCGGGAATAGCTACGGGGTGGCTGAGCGTTCTATATGCCAGTCGGTCGAGAGATTGAATCAACGTTCTCTGCGTTTGCTAATTAGCCTCCACGTGTGCTTGGCAAGTGTAGCATATAGATGGTCTGCTTCCATGTTTAGTCGTGAATTTCAGCGCATTAAAACTAAATACGGATAGATTTGCTACGCTCCGATTAATCAAACCTACTGTGCGTTCGAGGAAAGAAGGCACTAAGTGTTTACGTCCTCGCGGCTAATTTCGCTGACACTCCCAGTTGATGACAGGCAGTGACATCGTTATCGATGATCTCCGTCACCGTTTTCGGCTAATAGCGGTCACTGCTTGCGATCAAGAGAGTATCAACGAAGTTAGCCGTGAAGATACAGACATACCTTGGCTTCTTCTCCCGAACGCACAGTAGGTACGATTAATCAGAGTGTAACAAATCTAGCTGCGTTTAATTCTAATACACCGAAATTCGCCACTGCCTGTGATCAAGAGAGTGTCAGTGAAATTAGCGGTCACTGCTTGCGATCAAGAGAGTATCAACGAAGTTAGCCGTGAAGATACAGACATACCGTGGCTTCTTCTCCCGAACGCACAGTAGGTACGATTAATCAGAGCGTAACAAGTCTAGCTGCGTTTAATTTTAATACACCGAAATTCGCCACTGCCTGTGATCAAGAGAGTGTCAGTGAAGTTAGCCGCGAGGATGTAGACATACCGTGCCTTCTTTTCTCGAACGCACAGTAGATGCGGTTAATCGGAGCGTAGCAAATTTAGCTGCGTTTAATTTGAATAGTCTGAAATTCGCCACTGCCTGTGATCAAGAGAGTGTCAGTGAAGTTAGCCGCGAGGATGTAGACATACCGTGCCTTCTTTCCTCGAACGCACAGTAGGTATATTCCTCTCGGAGAACTTCCTTTGAGTCCCGATCGATATCCGATCTGCCAAACTTTGTCATATTACCGGCTTTCAAATTCTCGGTGACGTACCTTGACGTAGGATCAAGATAGATTACATCCACGCTATTTTCATTCTTTTACTAGTGATTAACACATCGCGTAACGCTCAGGAGTTTTCTCGTTTTTCACGCGCCATCTGCTATGGACCCTAGATGTCAATACACTGTCCTGTCAAAACGCGTGGACCCTGGCGCATGTCTTACAGATTTCCGAGAGATTTAGTTGCAGCTGTAACGAAAATCAGCGCGACTCTCTCGACACTCTCGACGATCGCGTCACGGGAGAAGTATTCGTGAAGTTCCCAGCGAGGTCCGCGTTCCTGCCAGCTGCCAACTTATGATACACGCGGAGTACGGGCAGAAAGAAAGGAAGAGAAGCGAGGAACAGGCGGAGCGAATCGCGCGTTTCCGGTATATGAAAGCCGGACGCCGCACAGACGGGAACTCATTAGGAATCATCGACAACGTCGCCGCGGGTGACTATTTAAATGATCCTCTTGATAGGATGTTTCCTTGCAAAATTATTAACGACGGATCGAGCCGGGCGTTCGCCCAGCGGAAACTCGTGTTAAGACACCGCGGCGGCACCCGCCGTCTCGCTCTCGCTCCCTCTTCCGACCCCTTCCGATTCCGTCCACGATCCACCCTGCATTAGCTAATTAGCGTTTAATTAGCAGAGGCTGCGACGCGACACGCCGGCTAAAAAGCCCCGGCTTGCTTCGCTATAATTATCCGGTTTTTGATTCACCTTTATTTCACTCCTCTCGCTGATCGCTCCGTCTCGCGTTGCGGACTCTTCCCTCCCGGCTAGACTCGTCGGCAGTGTCGCGATAGAAAATGTCTGCAACGCTCGGGCAGAGATTTCTGCACGGCTAGAAATTCGCGTGGAAACACGGGATCCGTTGTTGCAGCGTCGTTTAAGCGCGGGGTAAATGACGAGAGAGACGAGCTTACGGTTCACCGGCCGCGCGCGAAGGTGTGCAATTTCTGAAAACGTGAACAAGCAGATAAGGAGTGACGTTATCGTTAAGCTAACAAGAAGATTATTAAATCGCAGCCGCGTTGCACGGGCATTCAGGCTCGTTATAATTAAAAGACGGAACACGAAGACATCGTAATGGCAGTTCCTCTCGACTCTTCTTAATATTTTCCAGCCCGACGACGATGCCCAAGGCAGATAAGAAGAGAGGAGAAAAAACAGCGTGAAAGAGCTAGACGGCACTCTTATTATCGCGCTGGTTCATTATCGTCCGGAACGCTGCATCGATCGCGATAATTGACGATATACAGGTCGTCTCAAAGACAATCTTCCCTTCTTCGTCGAGGCGAGGAGACTCTTCGGATAGCTTTAGGATTCCCTTCCCGATCCTCGAAGCTCGCTTTTCCGTTCGGAGGAAGACCGTGGTTCCTTTCGATCCCTGGAAACACGGGGACGAGCCGACTGTGAACAACCTAGACAATTTTCCGTACGATGCACCGTGTTTCAGGAGGATCGTCGGCGCGTAGAGGCCAGAGTGACGAGCAGGGTAGCGCAATGGCGAGGAGACTTTGGTACGTCTGGACGCGGCACGCTCTCGGGCTGATCCTGCAGCTTCTACTGATCCAGAATTTCGCGGCGACGGGAGCCAGCGGCCAGATAGCCGAGTGTCCGCCCCCTGAAACCATTCCCGGTTGTCCCTGTTACAATTTCGAGGACGGTCTTTTCCTCGAATGCGCTGGCGCCACGGAAGAGACCCTGAGGAGCACTCTGCAAAGCGTTCTGAGCGCGACCGGTGAGTACACGGGCTAAAACCTAATGCAAACGCGGTGAGCTGTCGCCATGGGGCCGGGACGGGGATGGCGAAACCGGGTAATGCAAGTTCCGTCGTAAAAACTTTTTCGATATTGCCCGCGCGCAGTCCAATTTTCATTCGTTAACGAAACGGCCTGCATCGGAACACGTCGGCAACACGCTCGGAGAGATTGTTATTATAATCAGGGTAACAATGTCCCGCTTGTCGGTGGCGGGCGCCAGACCTGTATGGCGGATCAATTAGCGTTTAATGGGCCACTTGGTCGTGGCGACAGCGCGTTGTAAACGCTTCGTATTCTTGATGGGGTCACGTGTCGACTGATGCAACGGCGCGACGACGAGACGGCGAGCCATTTTCTTCCCTCGGGCCCCGACCGACGGGACGTCTAGGTCTCGAACCTAGTCCAATCACAGCCATCGAATCGCGATGAGGCCCTCGAACTTGAACGCGCGACTAGCCAGCTGCGATTTCGTCTTACGATCGCACGGTTGGAAAGGTTACGTAACGGCGACGTAGCAATGACGTGTTCCAGAGGGATCGTTATCCTTTAGCTCGCCTATAAAGTCCGAGCATTCGGTCGAGCAACGAGGCCAAATCTAAATTCCGCGTTATCGCGACTTAATGAAATTAATGGCCGTACCCTTTACGACCGTTTCCAGGAGCAGGCACGATGGTGCAGTCGTTGAGCGTTTACGAGCTGGACAAGACCGTGGAGGAGCTGAAGGACGGCTGCTTCCCGCCTGGCTCTCAGATCAGGCATCTACAGATTTCTCACTCGTCCCTCCGCGAAATTAGCGAAGGCGCATTCGCGAATCTGAAGGACAGCCTGGAGTCGTTGGCGCTGCTTTCTAGTCGTTTGCCTCACGTGCCGCAGAAGTCCCTGGCCGATCTGCATAAGCTGGCAGCACTGGATCTCGAAGCCAATTTGATACAGGACCTGTCCTCGTATTGCTTTTACGGACTGAAGCTGATGAAGCTCACCCTAAAGGGCAATCAGATATCCAAGATCTCGGAGTACGCGTTCGCAGGGCTGGAGGACAGTCTCAGTGACCTGGATTTGACGGAAAATAAGCTGAAGCTGTTCCCCATGGCTCCGTTGAGAAGACTGGAGAGCCTGGTTTCCCTGAGACTCGCGTGGAACGAGATATCCGAGCTCCCAGACGACGGCTACAGCCTTCTCAGCTCGCTGCTGATCCTAGACTTGAGCAGCAACAACTTCGAGAAGTTGGCAGAGGATTGCCTACGATCGTGCCCGATTTTGCACACGCTGTCGCTGTATTATAACTCGATCGAGACGATCCACAAGGACGCGTTCGTGTCGCTGAAGGAGCTCGAGTCTATCGATCTTAGCCACAACAAGATCGTGTTTCTCGATGTCACGACGTTCAAAGGGAACGAAAGGCTACGTAACATCGAGCTGAGCCATAATCACATCCATTACATCGGCGGGGTGTTCGCAAGGCTGCCAGAACTGCGGGAGCTTTACCTGGCGGAGAACAATATCCTGGAAATCCCCGGGGACGCGTTTATCGGCAGCGTGAGTCTCGCGGTCGTCTACCTTCAGCAGAATGCCATCAGAAGAATCGATGGAAGGGGTCTCACCAGCCTCACCCAATTGGCCCAATTACATCTCAGCAACAACTACATCGAAAAGGTGCCGCGGGAATTCCTCGAGCACTGCGAGAACCTCTCGTCCCTGTCTCTCGATGGCAACAAGATCCACGAGCTTCAGCCCGGCACTTTCTTAAAATTGCATCAACTCAGGGAGCTACGACTGCAAGACAATAACATCACCGAGGTAAAACGTGGAGTCTTTTCGCCCCTCCCATCGCTGCTCGAGCTCCATTTGCAGAACAACGCCATCACCGACATGGAAACGGGCGCACTGAGGACCTTGAACAGTCTTCAACACGTCAATCTCCAAGGCAATCAGCTCACCGTTCTGGGAGACGTGTTCCAGCTGTCCGCTTCCGAGTCATCCTCTGGCGGAAGCTCGCTGGTCTCTATTCAATTGGACAGCAACGGACTGGCCGTGTTACACAACGACTCCCTGCGTGGCCAGGCATCGGTTAGAATCATGTGGCTCGGTCACAACAAATTGACGCACCTCCAGGCACCTCTGTTCAGGGATTTACTGCTGGTCGAGAGACTCTACTTGACCAATAACTCGATATCCAGGATAGAGGACGGTGCCTTCCAGCCTATGCAGGCCCTGAAATTCCTCGAGCTGAGCATGAACAAGCTCGGCCATATCACGGCTAGGACCTTCTCCGAGCTTCACGAGCTGGAAGAGCTGTACCTCCAGGACAACGGCCTCAGCCGGTTAGACCCGTACGCTCTGACAGCGCTTAAGAAGCTGAAAGTCCTGGATCTGGCGAACAATCATCTAACCGTCCTGCACGATGCCATCTTTCAAGAGGGTCTGCCCATCAAGACGCTAAATCTGAAGAACTGTTCCATCAAGAGCATAGAGAACGGAGCTTTCAGAGGACTCAGCAATTTGTCCGACTTGAACCTGGACGACAATCACCTCTCGGTCTCGGCCTCGTTCAACCTACACATCGCGGGTCTTCGAACTTTGGCAGCGTCCGGGAACAACTTCAGACAAATCTCCGAGCACAGTCTGAACGGTCTGCCCTCTCTGCAGGAATTGTATCTGGATAAGGCTCAGATATCCCAGCTGCCCGAGTCCGTGTTCGTTCTGAATCGAAACTTGGCACGACTGCACCTGAACAAGAATTATCTACGCAATCTGCCGCCTGGTATCTTCGACAAACTGTTGTCTCTTAAAGAGATTAAATTGGATCACAACGGGTTCCAGGACATCCCGTATTCGGCCTTGGCCAACGCGCTGAACCTGCAGGTGCTGACTCTGTCCAATAACGAAATCGTGAACGTGGACGTGGCCAGTTTCGTTAGTCTCAAGTACCTGAGGGAATTGGACCTGAGCCACAATCGAATCGAGACGATGTCCGGCTTCGCCACGGCCAACCTGTCGCGTCTCATCTCGGTGGACCTCAGTCACAATCACTTGAACGCACTCCCTGCCAATTTCTTCGCTCATTCTTCCATGCTGAGCAGAGTGGATCTCTCTGAGAACAAGTTCAGGCAGATACCCGCGGTGGCCTTGTCCGGTCAGAACCTACCCGGTCTAACCTGGCTGAACTTGACGAGGAATCCCTTGAACAGGATCCACGTTCTTCCCTCGGAGGCAAAGTACCCGATACTTCAAGAGGTGCACATATCAGGCACGAACCTTAGCATAGTGACGTCCCAGGACTTCGAGGCGTTCCCAGCTCTCTTGCATTTATATCTGAGCCAGAATTCCATATCGAGGGTATCCCCGGGCGCGTTTAGAAGCTTACCCAACCTCTTAACCCTGCATCTGGGAATGAACAGCTTGGACATCCTGCCGAAGGAGAGGCTACAAGGCATGGAGCATCTGCGGATCCTGAATCTGACCCACAATCTACTGAAAGAGCTGGACGAATTCCCAGAGGACTTGAAGTCCTTGCAGATATTGGACCTCTCGTACAATCAGATCGGCATTGTGGGCAAGGTGACGTTCAAGAACCTAGTCAGCCTGGTGGAGCTGCATCTTTATGGTAATTGGATCAACGCCATCTCCAGCGAGGCGTTCAGACCGCTGAAGAAGCTGCGATTATTGGACCTGAGCAGGAATTACTTGGAGAACCTGCCTCTGAACGCGTTCAGACCTCTCGAGACACAGATACGGAGCTTACGCGCCGAAGGTAACGTAATTATCAGTTCACTTCGTCGAACGGCCGAATTGTATTAACGAGCCGCGGGAATGTGAAAATTGTTCAATGACGCTGAAAGAAATACGTTCGATACGAGAGAGAAAAGAAAAACCGGGGGAAAAGGGTGAAAAGGAGCTGAAAAAGAGTCGGGATTAACGCAGTATCAATGTTTCATTTGCTCGCATAACTTCTGTTGAACGAGCGGCCAGCCAGACGCAGAGAGAATAATTCTATACGTATCGAAGCTATCGATCCAAATAGAGTTACTAGTGTTGGAAATCCAATCATATCGCTGGTCACGTACAATCGTCTCGAATCGATACTCAACATCTGAACAATCAAACACGCTCTGCCATTCCCTCTCATCCTCTCTTCTCAAGTCTGCAAACTACTCCTTTACGGTATAATGTCCGCCGTCTGCCTTCCCTAATCCCTCTCTCTGTTTCCACCCCGAAAGATTTCCAAATTTAATGGGCACACTGTGGACGTACCGTTGTGTCCACGTGCTGTCTCGGATCGATGCTTCGACAGTCCTTGCCAACGGGCTCCTAGGAGTCTGTTCGTGTCTCTCTGTGCTACGAATCCCTGGACCAATTGCAGGGTCCAAAGGGGATATTTGCGAATTTTTTTCCGAAAAACCAGGAAACTTTTCGACACTACAGTTTCGCTGTCTTCTTGGTCCATCATTGTACCATACGAACGAATTTTTTCAATCAACGAGAACGAAAATCGTGGAAGTTATAATGCCACAACCGCGAGAAAGAAAAGGTATCGACGTTCGTTCGTGTAACGATAACCGAGATAGATAGATGGATTTTGCGAGTGAGTGAAAATTGGCAATGGACCGAAGCTTTATATCGTAGGATTAATGCTAGATTAATCCTGTGCTGACAGAGATCTGCGCGTCTAATTAACAACGACTCCTTTTTAATAACGAAACAGATTTATTTAAACTAAAATATTACACTAGGTTTCTCTCAACTCTAACTCTCAAGCACACGATTCCCTACTCACCTCACCTTATTTAAAATCTGACACTATCTTTTCATACGCAATCTCTTCGTTGATTGTTCGTTTCCCACGCGACCTGGTCCTCGGTTGGCCAGGTACTTCGGACACTCGGACACATTCCCAAACTTTCGTTCATTGCTTGTACTCGTCCCGATACTGCTCTTAACACTATGCCGTCCGCACGTCTAATCGGTGATTCCTTTGTTTGGCGCCGGTAGGACTGACTCGTTATTTCTGTATGATATCAACGTGGTGTCACCGGCATTTGCCCGATAGTTTTCGCGTGACACCAACGTGGTGCCACCGGACGGCATAGCGTTAATACTGTTTCCTTTGCTAGAGTCCTTCCCAGCTCGCAATACCACGGTATTTCTTTTATATTTCTTCGCGATCGCACCAATAGCAGTTTCTCGTCGATGTCCACAGAGAATCCATTGGTCTGCGGCTGCGAGTCGCAGGAGCTCTGGGAATGGTTGAGGGACCACCAGAAGCTGGTTAGCGGAGTAGGTGGCGGTCGCGGTCGCGGAAGAAACGGTGTCGGGGTCGGCGACGTGGAGGATGGTCTGCTGAAATGCCAGCAGCCGCCGGAGCTGCAGGGTCTGGTTTTCCTCGATCTCGATCCCCACGAGTTCTGTTCCGCTCCGTTGATCCTGAAGCTCGCGATTCAGGACATCCAGCCGTTCTCCGTCCTCGTGTCTTGGCAGAGCAGGAACCACTCCGGTTTGCACGGCTACCAAGTGGCTTATCACGCGCTGGACAACGTCGACGAGGTAGGTTTTTACCAAAGAAAGATCCACTCTTGCATGCGTACCCCATAAATTCCCGAATAACCGTAACTCTTGGTTGCGCGTTTAAATAAAACTCCCGATAGACCACTCTCGGTATTCGAATGCCTGGTAACATAAATTCAGGGACTATATAATTCCCAGACGTTCTCGTAGTTCCTTCGAGATACATCCCCCGCGCGTGCTATATCCGAACGCCATTTATTATCGCGAAATCTACGAAAGATACGAATATTCTGCTGGAAGACGAGCTTCCGAAAGAGCCAAGTCGTCCATTCGTATCATTCTCGCGCACCCGACGTTCTATTCGCGGGGAAGACTAAATTTTTATATTGGATGGAACTCACAGGTGCGAGGCAAGCTGCTGGATCCCAAGGCACGGTCTGTTAGACTGACGAAGTTAGCCTCGGACACCCGGTACCTGATCTGCGTGCTCGGCCTTGGCAGCTGGGGCACGTCAATCCCGGAGGACATTGGCTCTTGGCAATGGAACGCTTCTCACGACGACGTGATCGAGGGCTCGGCCCGTCCCGCGATGGTGAACTCGCTCACGAGCCAGTGCACGGAGGTTAGAACCCTAGACGCGCCTGATTCGATCGTCGGCGACGGGACGATGAGCGACAGAGGCGGTCTGGCGAACATCTTGACCAGGAGACTGGGTCTGATAGTCGGCAGCTGTATGGGCTTCGTCGTGTTCGTCGTGTTAATCTCCGTGTTGGGTTACATGAAGATGAAGAAGCAGAGGTCGACCGAGAAGAGGGACCAGCCGCTTTCGTCCAACCCACAGGCGTACATGTCCTACAGGCACTTCTCGTTGCAGAGCGGGGACAGGGCGGACAACGCGTGTCCCAGTTTCATCAGTAACATCGGCACCACCCCGTTGAACTCGTAGCACAAGCCGAAGGAGTCTCGAAGAGAGACTGACCACCGTGCAATCGAGATGAAGAGCTCGCCCAGCTGCGCAGGCATCTTTGGCTAGCCGCTGTCATCGGGACGCGAGGACTAGGCGCCGTGGCAAAACGTTGTGAAAGGACGTCGCAACGTGGCGTCCGTCGGTTTTCCGTCTCGTTCGCGGGTACGATTCGGAATTAGCTCGCTCAGTTTTAGAAGGAACACTTTGAGTACAGCGGCGAACGAGACGGCGGGTATTCGATTAAACGGAGAAGTGCCAAAACTGATGCGCGTAGGTTTTAACGAAGACTCGCGTCGCGACGCGTCCGTTGATCCGCGCGGACGGGTGTGACGATGAGAAACGGAACCGTGAACACGTGCCAAATACGCGGAGCAGATCGAAGAGAGGTGCAGTTGGAATGCTTTCGAAGGGACTGGCGAAGAAGCTGTATTGCTCAGTAGCGTCACACGAAAGCGATTGTTGTCCTGTTTTGTAAGAAAAATATCGAACAAGCGATTACCGATCCCTCTCGACCATCCACGCGAACCGAACAACGATGTAAACGACCCCTTTTTGAAATATTCGAATCTCTCCTACGAAGACTGATTTTTTAAACGCCGTTTCTCCAATCTCCCCCTCCCCACACACATACAAACAAACACACATGCTCCGAAAAGTAATCCCGTCATTTCGATGCTCGTATTATATATTGTGTGTACGATACGTGAGGATTTTTTGTAAATAATAGCGTATGAAATATCGCGACTTAAAGGAAGGAATGTTCGCACAGACGACACTCGCGCGAACCGCGAGAAAACTCGTCCCTTTGGTGCTGCGCAAGCAATATTACACTTACTCTAATCGATAGACCCGACGATCAGCACTGAAGTTAATTAGGATGGCGGTCTTCTAGAAGACGCGAGTTCGTTCAGCGTTTCTTTTCTCCATAAGCGTCCACCACTTCCGCCGGAGGATCCTGGCCGCGCGGTTTCTCATCCCCTTTCCACCCCTTTTCTCTCTCGCTCTCTCCCTCTGTACTCTCTCGTGTATCCACCGCGTGTCGTCGATCGTCCGGCATACGGAATTTTCTCGAATAAACGCGACCAAGTGGCGCGACACTCCTGCCAAGAAACGAGAGAACGGAGAATCGGTTTCGAGTTGCCAAATGTGTTATACGGTGACGTTGTGGAAGATGGATTTATTGTATATAGATAGAGGATATGTATACACATAGCATTCTTTATTATAGCATAGGCTTTCGGTTAATAAAAATACACCAAAGCAAACGCTCGTTCTACCTTCACTCCACCCTCGCCATGTCAAACACCCCTGGCCTGGCTGTTTCCACTATTGAACCTGGTCTGACAGCAACGAAGACGCGCTACACCGGCGCTGAATTTACACTAGCTGGTTCAATCGCCTTGCAGACATGGCCCAATCAAGATTCAATAGGACGATAATCTAGCTAGCGTTTGTGGGATAAATTGCATCGCGTGCCCATGGGTTTATAGACTGTGCTTTTCCAAACAGATCGGCTACCGATCCACCATTTGTCCCGGTAAGTATACGAAATTATAAAAATGATCACTTTGCGATCTTCATTCGCATTTTCGTTCACGATTCGCGGATATTCTTTAATAGCAATTTTCGTTGGAATCGCGTGCAGTCTCGGTGAAGCGTGAATACCGAATCAACCGAGAATCAAACCAAATGGTATTTCCAGGGCGTATCGTGGACGATCCATTAAGTCACATCTCATACGGCTAATTAATTAATTATAATGGGGACTCGGTTGGAGCAGCTTAGAGCGAGCTTGTGGCTCGCTTAGGTTCCGTAATTAACTCCGGGTCAGGCCGAGTATATCCCAGAGCGTCAATCAGTTCCGATCTGGCACGTCGAAACCAAAGCAACCCGCTTCGGGGATATATCGAATTGCTCGCTTCAATAATGCCCGCTCGAATGCGATTCTACGCCGAATGATTCGAGGTATGAGCAATTAAATCGAACGACGAAGAAGAGCGAACTCGGGTGTCTCGTTCCGAGCCAGGGGGTCCGCGAGGACGGATGAAAACGGAAGGTTGATCGCGCCGCGGATTTAATGGCTGCTGCAAATCGAGTAGAATCTCTTAAAAGCGACGTGATCCAGTTATCGGTTATAAAACCGTGATCGCGTTTTACAACGAGCGCTACGGCGCGTATGGTTGCACGTTAACGCGAGTAATAACCACCCCCGTTCCGGCCGGGGTAAATGATCTGCCTGGGATCCTGTTCTTAATTAACAAAAATTAAGGCGGCGACCGCGAGTGGGCGGTCCGACAACAAGTCGTAACTTTCTGATTGGATTTTTCGAAAGGTCTCGAACACCGTCGAATTGAATTACGCCCGGGCCAGTCGGCGAAGAACCGACGCGGCAACGAAGCGTGCGGCGCCGGGGTGTGGAATTAGCGTGAAAGCGGCGTGATTCAAAGCTCGTGAAAGAAGATCCCGGCAAAACCTGTGCATTAACAGTGCCTCGGGTCCCGAGTTGCAATTACCAAGCGTAATTAACTCCGAGAGTTCGCTTAGCTGACGCATGTCTGCCACCTGTACCCTACGAGTCATACACGCGATACGCCGGTCATCGTTATTTTTGTTCACGAAATAATAAAATTGGAGTCTATATAAAAAGGAAAGAATAAAAATAAAAGGTGGGAGAGAGGGGGGACAACTCTTTTAGGTTGGAAATTTTCCCGTTTTATTTTACGCGATGTATGTGCACGTACATACATGCGCGGAGAACGACGGATAAGAAGGTAACGGCATCGTATTCCATGCATAGCTATAAAAGTTCAACTTTGATCTCGAAACGCACCCGGAAGAATAACGAAATTTGAAACGCAAATAATCCGTAGAGCTAGAGCAAAGCCTGCTCTTGAAAATGCAGTTTGTTTCATGTCGATATCTCAAGCGGTTCCCGAGATACGAAGCCTCATAGGAAAGCAGCGAGCATCAATCGGAACGGGTCAGACGTGACCTATATTTTCAGCTGGCTATGCGTACGTCACGCGTAGCGCTAGTGAAAAAATCGCTGACTCAGCGTCTGCCACTGACCAGCGCACGGGAGCGCTCCTTGAGACTGGTCAGTGACGGCGCGAGCGTGGAGTAACTCGTCAAAAATTGTGACGCGCTTTGAACTGCGATATCTCTGGAACCGATAGTCGTATCGGCATAAACTAAACGGTGTTTTAAAGAGGAAACTCTACGCTTTCCGACGGTGTCGAAGAAATTTATCGAATCGCTACAGAAACTCGGCCAACGATGTTTCATTTTCACCTTTGTAATAATGACGTTTGAGTAGGAGGAAAGAGCCCGTTCGCATAAATCGTCGATACCGCTGTGCAAAGAGAGCTAACGTGTCGAGTTACGCGCGATATCGCTGCGAGGTAACGAAATCGAGTATCGTTTTTGACGTCTTCTTCAACAGACGCGGACTTTTGGCGAAATTCTCGCGAAACATCGGCTTGTAAATCGCTCCTTGTGTTACATAAGTCCTCTACGTAGCACTACCATTGGCTCCCGTGGTCTCTCATTATACCATTCCATCCGGTACCTATTGTTAACCTCGGCAAAGTACAAGGTGCTACAAGGGACCTTCGGATTCTAAGCACGGCTATTAATAAGAAGCAACCCGCTGCGAGAGCCGGCCTGGACAGTAAGTACGGCTACGGTTTGTACGTCTGTTAAAATAAATTGGACCACTGCCGGGGTAAACCGTATTACGGCACCCCGGCGAAAGAGATTGCCCGACGAAAAGGATTAATGAATATCTGAAGGCAATATCCCTTGGGCTCGTTTCCCGCTGATCCTCTGTGCATGCCTCGAAGATCAAGTAGCACGGGTTCTATTAGCGTACCATGCAAATACACCCAATCACGGTAGCTAAATAAAAAGGGAACGTCGAATCGGGGCCGTTGTTTCCTCTTTAATCAGCGTTGCCTCGGCGTGCTTGCCGTGAACCAGCAGAATTCGGCAACGGACCGAGGCATAATTTTGCCTCGCGCATGCAGATCCGTCAAACGCCGGGGCGCGATGAATTCACGGGCAGCGTTAATAAACGACGGAACGATTTACTTGCGAGCTCTGGCCATTCCTCGGCTCAAACGACGTGTTATAAATAATGGCCAGAGCCATTGAGCCCTCCTCCATTCCGGCTCGCACAGGCCCATTGTTAACCTTTCGCTCGGCAGGCTAGGCCAGCCCGGTCCGGCGGTGGCGTGCAGTTCTCCAAGTGCACCTATTAATAAGGAGTGCAGCACGCCGTTAGAGCGTGCAGTGTAACTGCACTCCTGGCAAGATACCTTGAGCCACGATGCAACGAGCATCGCTCGTGGAGAAAAGGCCAGCTCTATAGCCGAGCCGCGCTATTCTATACCCGAGGAACTTGCTGCAGAAGCAATTGTATTAGAGAGCCCAGGTATCCGAGTCTCGTCGCCACCCTCCCGCCGACAATATCATTTCTCCCCTTTTCCCCTATCCGCCGCCTCCGCTGTTCCGCGTTTTTGCCCCCGACTTTTCGTTCCTCCCATTGTTTCCGCGATTTTTTTGCTTGTTAAGAAACAGCGAACCCGAGACGCGCATCGACCCACTAGAATTCCGCCCTCTGTTTCCCCGGCCCGATGGAATTATCCTACTAACGCCGGTGTAAACGACATTCTAAAAGTTTTTAACCGTATTCAACCACCACGAGGTCCATGGGAATTTTTCAGACGCAGACGGAATTACGTTTTTCGCCGTGTCTCCCTCGTTGCCACTGGAATAATCCCGACAACTCTTTCACTTTTCGCCGAGAATCGCGATACGAGCATCGCGAAAATCGCGATAATCGTTTCCACGATAGCTTCTTCCTCTTCTTTTCTCTTATTTGTTCGGTTACGTTAATGGGAACCGAGGTTTCGTCGAATTACGTCTGAAGGGAGTCGTGGGTATTTAAGAAATTAAGGTACTACTTCTTGTCAATGGAAGAGCTTTATCAGGCCTTCATAGACACGGTATCTCGTCTTGGGAAAGCTCTGTCCCGTGGTTTACTCGCAAATCGACTGTGTTCTTCAGGGGCATCAAGCATTCGAGGACCGCGAGTCATGGGGGCACTGGTCGCAAAGACACAAGCCAGCCCCCCATTGACGCGGAATCCACGATATCTCAAAAAATGGAAATACCGAGGCCTTCCTTTTCCTCGTCAAGGGATGCGTTCCTTTACATCTATTAGAGATCGCTTCCTTCGTTCTTTGCTCTCGCGAACATAACGAGACGCGAACATAATCCCGTAAGGAAGTTCTGAGCCCCCACACCAAAGCTGCTCGTAGCACTCGTAAAATCCGTCAATTGGTCGATGAAAGACACGGCGGAAAGCGTTTTAAATACCCGACGTATGCCTCAATCTGATTTGAAATGATTCCATTTTCTTGACCCGCGGTGCAAAATGAACCGTAACCGGGGAATATAGCAGGAAGGAAGGAATACGGCCGTGAAAAAGCTCGTTTCTCCGAGCAGGAGAGCCGACAATCCATTCGGAATACGTCTCAATTTCGTCGCTATATAGCCTGCTGTAACGGCCTCCCGGCCCATGCTCGTCACGCGAACCTCGACCGTTTACTAAATTACACCCTATTGTCTCGTTTCTGCGAGTATTCATTATGTGGCAGGAACGCGCGAACGGTAAAATAGCAGCGACAATAGATCTTCTGGATTTAACGTTAATGGAACTTCGGAATTACTTATACGTCTCCGGAACGTTAAACGACGATCTATTTCCCGCTGCTGGGATTATCGAGACCCGACGTCTCCTCAGCGGTCGCGTCTTCCACTTCCGCTCCAACTTTCCATAAATGACAACGCCATTCC